>NW_004955477.1:9276340-9375625 GCF_000276665.1 Chinchilla lanigera | reverse complement strand
GTCTGTAATGGTGGTGGGGTCCTGATGCCCGTGCTCTGCCCTCAGGGAGTAGCTGGGAAATACCTGGCTCTCTCCACGTGTTTCAGCTGGGACCCCTGGCAGTGTGGGCGAGCACAGACTCGCGCCCAGGTGTCTAGCCGCTCCTGGAACACTGGCTCTCGCTGAGCAGGGCACGTGGGGCTGAGGGTTTGTTCACCCCACCCGCAGCCCGAGAAGTTCCTGGGGCTTGGGCGGCGGGGTCCTGATGCACACACTGCCCTCAGGGAGTAGCTGGGAAATACCTGGTTCTCTCTGCCCGTTTCAGCTGGCTACCGTGGCGGTGTGGGCGAGCACAAACTCGAGCCCAGGTGTCTAGCAGCTCCTGGAACACTGGCTCTCACTGCGCAGGGCGCGTGGGGCTGAGGGTTTGTTCGCCCCGCCCGCAGCCAGAGATGTTCCTGGGGCTTGAGTGGCGGGATCTATTTTGAGTCCAGGCACTTGAAAAGTAGCAAACACAAGATCATTTTGACTTCCCTTCCATTTCTTAAAAGCAGGAAATATGAAAGGTAAATGGTCAGCTACAGAGTTGGATGAGGAAGTGTGCAGAGGGTGTCTGCACGCTGGAGACCGAAGAGCCCAGCCCCGGGCCTGGAGCTCCCTGCAGTGTCTGTGCAAGTCCGTATCAAAAGGCTGATGGGTCTGTGAGGGAATGCTGAAGAATCTACAATGAAGGCCGGAGAGCCAACACCAGAAGGCTGAAGAGTCTGCAACGGAATGCCAACAGTCTGCACCAGGAGCTGGGAGACGACCAAGCTGAAGGCGAAAACCCGTACTTATCAGTCTTATATTGTTTTTCTTTGCTTCATCCTTCAGCTGTTGAATTGTTATTTCCTGGTTCCTTTTTATTTTTAAGAAATCTTTCTTTTTGCGATTGTTACCTGCAACGCTGTCTTCAAGGTCTGAAAGTCTATCTTCAGTTTCACTGAAGGGATTTTGCCAGGTTTTAATGTCATTTTAAATTTCCTGGATATGGTTTTGAATCTGTTTCATGCACTCTGATTCTTTCCTGTATTGTTCATTCAGGGTTTCCATCATTTTTCTATGCTTCTTTATTTTTTTCTTTTCTTTTCTTTTCTTTTTGTTTTATTTTGTTTTGTTTTTTAGTCTTTTTGAGACAGGGTCTTGCTATGTGGTTCAGGCTGGCCTTGAGCTCAATTTGTAGCTCAGGTTGGTCTTGAATTCACAACAGTCCTCCTGCCTGAGCCTCCAAGTGCTGGGATTACAGGAGTGTGCCACCATGTCTGGCTTCCTGTATTTTTTAATCTATATCTTTTTTAGATATGTGAACAATTCTTTCATTATTGTTGTGATTTTTTTTTTAACCTGAGAGATTATTTCTGATTAGATTTCTTCTATAGCCTCATGGAGCTGTTTCTTTCCCCAAGTTGCTATCATTTCAGAAATTTCCATTGTGTAACTTGTACACTCTTCTATGTCTGTCTCCTGGACTTGTTCTGGGTGGGATGGAGCTCTGAGATTGCATTTTGCTCCTTCATTTTGTCATATTGGAAGATTCTGTGGTTCCTTGGGGCCCAGCATCACTCCTGTGATGGTGGGGTGGGGCACGGCATAGTCCCTGCCCTCCTGGGCAGATCAGGGAAGTTCCCAAATTTCCCAGGGTCTCAGAGTCACTTTAGTGAAGGTGCGGGTGGGGCAGAGTGCAGTCTCTCCCCTGCTGGTCAGCTCACCAAAGGTCCCGAGTTTCTCTGGGGCTCAGCATCACTCCTGCAAAGGGGTGAAGGGTGGGGTGCAGCTCACTGAGTCTCCTGAAACTCCCTTGTGCTCAGCATGACTCCCATGATGGTGTGGGGGACAGGGCACAACTCACTGAGGCTCCTTAAGCTCTTCAGGCTCAGAGATTCTCCCATGATGGTGTAGGGGATAAAGCATGGCTCACCAAGCCTCCTGAAGCTGTCTGGGGCTCAGAGTTAGTCCCATGATTGTGGGGCAGTGGGGTGTGGCTCCAGGATGGGCTTTTCAAGGATCTCTTAAATGGACTGCCTTAACTTTGAGGGTGAAAAACAGAAGACAAAATTATTTTATTAGCATGACCAAAAAAATTTGTAGATGAACTAAAGAGAAATATATCAAAAATATTAAGCAGGTCCTCCAGAGTGTTAGGATTACATGGAATTGTTATTTTCATACTATTTTCTTATTCTGTAGGTACATGATTTGGAGAATAAGAGAATAGTAAGAAAATGACAATTCCGTGTAACTTTTTTGTGATTCTTTTTTTCAAATACTAGGGATTGACTCTGGAGCCTTTGCACTGAGGGCTACACCCCTAGCCCCTTCTTTTATATATATATATAAATATATAATTATATATTATAATATATTAATATATAATATATTAATTAATATATTAATATAATATATTAATATATTTATTATTATATATATTATATATATATAATTTTGAGACAGTCTTGATAAGCAGGTAACTTATTCAAGCTGAGATCAAACTTGAATCATCCTGCTTGAGCACCCAGAGTGCTGGGATTACAGGCATGCAATGCCAGAGCCATGCTCTATCTTTTGTTTTATCATAGTATTTTGTCTACTAGTTCATCAGCAGCTCTGGATGAGAGCCCATTCAGGGAAGGTACTGTGCACATTCATCCTTGTATGGCACAGGGGCTGGAACTTCTGGGAGAAAGTCAAGAGTCACAGCAAGTACAGACTTCCAGCTGCACTTAGCCCTACAGACGATAACCTCAGTACCTAAAAAGGACTAACAAATAATGAGTTCTTACTGATGAATCATTTAGCAGAAAGTATTTCCTGAGCATCACAAAAAAATCACAATACCTAGTATTTGAGAAAAAACCCACAAAATTCCTAGTATTTGAAAAAATTCACTGAGCAAATATAGTGGTAGAGTTACAGAGTTAAGGGGATTATTTCATCACTGAACATTTTCACCTCACTGATACAAGTATGACCATATGACTTGTCTTGGCCAATAAAATGGGCCACCAGCAGAGGTGCCATGGGGTCGCCATGTCCTCAGTTCCTGTTATCATGACAGGTACCCATGCTCCAGTTCCTGGCTTCCGCTCACTTGTGAGGGGAAGAAGAGGTGAGAGGGATCTGATACAAGCCTGCTAGAGTTGGTGGACTTTTGTGTTGGGAAGTCACCAAGATCGCAGGGTGATTACTTGGTATAACCTGGGCTATTATAATTAATGGAGGACTCAACAATGACCTACAGATAACACAGTGGCCACATAACTGTTAGGCATGTGGTTGTCTGGATATTATTATAGCTGGTGTGGGATCTGATTTTGGCTCTGTTTTTTCCAGGCTGTATGTAAACTTGGGTGCAGAGAGGAGGAAGGAGGATACCTCCAGATCAGAGACAAAGGAGACTGGTGCATCTGCTGCCCATAGCTTTCAGATCTGGCCAGCCTTCTCCCAGCCAAGATGTCTGACCACAGCCTTACTGCATGGGCATTCAGGAAGATCTGAAATGGTGCAAAATGATGGGTGATATTTCTTCTGTTTTAATGTTCTAAATCTTTCTGCAACAGATGGACATTTTATAGTATATTTGCCATTATATAGAGATACATATTCTGATACCTCCTTCCCAAGACCTACTGAGTCAGACACTGGAGGGGATGGAGGAGCTTTATCCAGCTGTGGCTACCAGTGCAGAGCCTTGCCTTCCCCTCCCTGCTCCAATCCTGTCACAGTCCCTTCCTGGTGATGATGAGATGCCTGAAGCCAGGGTTATCACTCCCCCAACTGCTGCAGGCAAAGGAGTTTATACAACTGTTGGGCCCATGAAGGGTTTAGCCTCTAGTTCCATGTCTGCTTTCTAGAGCACACTCTTCTTGGTACTACTGCTCTTAGTCTTGGCATCACCAACACAGCCAGGGACAAAGCTTGACTTTTACTTGTTTTCTTGGGCAAAGGTCCCATGTAGCACGAGAGAGGGACTGAGATATGTGAGGCAGGAAAGATGTGAAGGGAAATACCAGGATGAATGATCCAACTGATTGCTAATTGGGGTGGCTGGTGCTAGATTCCTCAAGGCCTTCTGAAGTCTTTTATGCAGTGCATCTCAGCATAGTCCACTTGGAACATCCATGGGGGAAGCATTTTGATATCTCTTCTCTGGTCCAGCAAGGCTGAATAATTGCACACATAAATGCAGTTGGAAACTTGCAGACCTATGAGTGACAAGCAACCTCTTAAATTGACCCCAGGGCCAGGGCTGGAAGTGAGTGGTGAACAGGGGTTGAGCCTAGCTTGTGTCAGGTGGCAGCTGTGCAAAGCTGATCAAATCCTGGGAGGCCCTGGCCATAGTGAGAAGTGAGTTTGAGGGGATTTTCAAGAGGTGCACAAAAAGAATCCCATATGATTAGCTTATACTATGAGGTTATGCAGCACAGGATGGACACATTCCTATGTGTTTTGCATTACAAATAATAGCAAGAGTTTTGGGGAAAGGGATATTCTACAGGAAGGGACAGGTAGGGATGCTTGCTGGGTAGAGTGGAGAACCAAGGAGAAAGGGTACACGATTTTGCAGAAAACTGAGCTGCAATTTGGCTGCACTCTACTGTTCTGATGCCCTCCCACCAGGTCATTTGTTCATCCATGAACTTTGGAGACGGGGTTGTACCTGTGGTTGTCCAGCTTAAAGGGCAACCTTTGCTCATTGTCACTTCCTAGCTGAAGTGGAAAAAATTACTACTTTGCTTTCCTCCCATAACACATTTGCATGAACATTTGATGTATTAAATTATAGTTATTATAAATAAGTCCACTTTCCTTGCCAGACTATGGGTCTCTTTTGGGCAGAAATTGTATGATAATTCTCTGAGCATATAGCACCTGGTCCAGGGACCAGTCCAGTCATATGATAAATAACTATTATATAGAATTAAATTATTTTGTTCAATGAATATACATCAATAAATATTTTTTATATTAGTGAATACATGTAAGTATTTAGATGTCTATGTTATATACACAAACATGTGCATACAAATATAGCTCCTATCTGTGTACCCTTGCACATTAGGTGACTAAATAAAATGAAGATAGATTTGATGTATCTTCTTAGAAAAGCCACAGTGGTTCATAGTTCTACTTTGACAGTGATCAGAGCCCTTTGGTTTGCAATTGCCTGATAAAAGTGATTAAAATTAAATTCTTGCTTTAAACTTCTTTAGAGCAAGAATTTTCATTCTGTACTATGCTTCTTCAAATATGCATGTAAAATTTTTTGAACTAGCATTTTTGTGTTCATTTTTCAGGGGAGAACATCCCAAATTTTATTGCATTTTCTATTGCAACCACAACCTAAAATAAAGTTAAGAAATGGTGCCGTGTAGCTTGTGTTTATATTATACTTTTCATGTACAGAATAAACAATGAATAAATTCATGCATTTTGCTGTTTCCTAAGTAAATGAGAAAAATGTGTTTATTGCTACCTTCAGCAAAACACAGTTGCTGGTGTGAACTTTGCTTTTGGCATATGACATGTGATCCCCCTCACCACCACCTGGTCACAGTATATTTTAATTACAGATTTGAACTTTTGTGTCATAAATAAACTTGAAAAAAAATCAAGATTGTAAACCATAATAATACAATACCACTGAGACAAGCCATATCAGTCAATAACCAACTTGACTGATTTTATCTTTTCTTTTTTTTTTATTTTAGAAATAAAAGGAGGAAAATACTAACAGATCGACAACGTTTTACAAAATAGCAAAGGATCAGTACAGACATTACAGAGTTACAAACAGAGTGGTAGGGAATTAACAATGCTTATTGTATTACATATTGATATATTCAATGTAGTTTCTCATGAAAACACATATAGACATTTTTGCTTTCTTCCCCCACTGAATTGTCTGGGACTGTTAGTAGGGCACAGGAAAAGTGTGGCCCTGTTTCCCAGGACTGTGCAGTGTTTGCTGGTATCACTCTTCGTTACCTTATCTGTCTGCTTGTTACCTTATTTGTTTGTGCATTACCATAGTTTACAGTTGGCAAGGGCCCCAACTCAGAACCACTAAGATCTTCACAAAAGAACAAATTTCCATGCTTCTTTTTGTAGCAAGTTATAAATCCATCTTACAGTGGACCCATTTCATTGTGATGAATGTTCCAAGACATTCAGACATGGACAATTTTGTGAATTTCCTGATGAAAAAGAAAGTATAAAAAAATACATTTGGTACTTTAAATGTGGAGTGGTACAGCTTAAAATCATCACATGTATGATCACTTGTAAGTTCATTGTCCTTGTCAGATACACATTTGTGCCCATGAATTCCAGCACAAGATGATAAATGCAGGAGGAACTTAATAAGGATTCTATGAGTGATTTATCAAAACAAACCTTTTGTTGGCCCAGTGTATCATCTGATACACAATGAAGGACTCAGACATTTTTCCAGGTAAAAAGTTTGGGAAGACAGTTTATTTAAGTTTTGATGGAGCTGTATCCTCATAATTTTTTTTCAGTAAAGCAGATCTTGCTTGGAATTCATCTGAAAAAGTAAGAATTAGGGGAAAGGGCCAGGAACTAATGTTTGCTGAACTTTGGGATATGGAGACAGAAGTGACAGAAGTAAAAGGCTGCAAAGGACCTCTTAACAATTCCTATAGGAAAGCAGAGTGCCCGGAGATGCCCTTGCACACCCAGTGAGGTGGGCACAAATGCAGCAGGCCAGAGCAAAGATGATATGTGGTGGCCACTACCCTGGCCAGTGTCTACCCTGGCGAATAGGAGCAGAGGCACACTGTGTGCTTGGATCCACCGGGAAGGGAATGGACCCTGATGCTTGCCTTCCATTTTCACTCTTATTTAAACCATTACCCGTTTGTGTAATATTGATCCAGTCATTTAGGAATTGGGTGATGGGCCCTGTAGTCACACCCAGGCTGAAGGTTGGTTCTTTGTTTATTAGTTGGGTACCAGTGGGCAAGCTGCTTTTTTGTGTCTTGTTTGTCCTCCTGTTAAGTGAAGATAATGGTAGCATCTGCCTCATGGACTGTTGTAAGGATTAAACAAGATAATTGATACAAAAGACCCAGGGAGTTCTCTCGTACATAGTAGGTAGCCAATAAATAGAAAGCAGGTTTTAGGAATTTTTTTATTTCAATAATTGTTTTGAATAGTAGCAGTGAAAAACAGATGACTTTGGAATTATTGTTGTTTTCTATGTGTTCTTGGTATCAGGTGTCTGCTTAATTCCATGAGCCTGAGGTGTCACCAAAACAACAGCAGAACATGATGGGATCAGAGTGACCTTTTGGGGATTGTGCTCCAGCCTAGGCCTGGAATGGTCTGGCCTGGCAGAATGATGTGTGGAGATGTCTTAAAATGGGACTGGCAGTAAGTCCAGGATTCCTGGGTTTCATTGTCACTTCCATATGTCCCAGAGTGGTGAGAGTAAGATAGTTTATGACACTTAGAGAGATTAGGGTCCAGAGACTGCAGCCAGTCTATGGAAGAAATTCCTGCTCTCTTTCAGGTGGACACAAAGGGATGGGTCATTGAGTGTGCGTAACGGGAGGGGCCAGAGATGAAGGTGTACTGTGTAACTTGCCCTGGATGAAGAGGCCCAGAGGAAAGGCTGACTTGCAGCTGCGGGGAAAGGGAGCTGCTTTGGCCTGCTGGTATGACGGGGCCTCCTGCTGACAAGGCACCCCTGGTCAGACATGTGGTAATGCTCAGGAGGAGTGAAGTTTCCCAGGTGTCAAGGGTGAGGCTGGTCCCCCTGGGCTATGGTATCGGTCATTTCAGTCAGAGGGACACTGCAAGCTGCACCAAAACCCTCAGATGATCTAGGCTCAAAGCAAAGGCTTATTTCTGAAGGAATCCCAGCAATCCTAGGGATTATGGAGAGTGCAGAAGCCATCACCGAGTCA
The DNA here is from genome assembly GCF_000276665.1 of Chinchilla lanigera. Lineage (NCBI taxonomy): Eukaryota > Metazoa > Chordata > Mammalia > Rodentia > Chinchillidae > Chinchilla > Chinchilla lanigera. Next base: position 9,367,679 of record NW_004955477.1, on the reverse strand, counting down.
GTCCCTCAAGAGAGGACATTATGATGGTGAATTTCTTGTGTCAGCTGGACTGGGCCACTGTTACCCAGACATTTGGTCAAGCATTGTTCTTGGTGTGAGGGTGTTTCTGGATGAGATTAACACTTGAATATGTAGACTGGGTAAGGTGGATCATCCTCCCCAGTGTGGACAGGCCCAATCCAATCAGCTAATGATTTGAATAGATAAAAAAGGTCTAGTTCTCCCCTGTGTAAGAGGATGTTTCCTCCTATCTGACTGCCTTGAGCCATGATTTTTTAGTTTTTCACTTTTTTTATGACTTTAGACTTGATCTGAAGTATTGTCTCTTCATGGACCTCTAATTTTGCAGCTTCCAAATTGGAACTACACCACGGCTCTCTTGGGTATCCAGCTGGCCAGCTGCTGAGTGTGAGACTTTCCATGTGCGCCAACTCTTTGTAATGAGTCCTATCTATCTATCTCTCTACCTATCATCTATCATCTATCATCACCTATCTATGACTATCTATCTTATACTTTTATTTAAGGGTTTCTTTTCTCTGGAAAATTCACACTAATACAGATACCCTGGAAGCAGTGCATGTAGCAACATGTATTACCTATATCCTCAAAAGTTGTGTTTCATGGACGATGCCTGCTGCCTTTTCCCATTTCCTGCCCAAGAACAGGTAGATTTATAGCACCTGAGGTCTTTTTGTCATATTTAGAACTTGGAAGAAGCACAAAAAACCAGATATAGAGATATTCTATAGGTGGAGACCCAGGTGAATACATTGTTAGTGTGGGGTTTTGGGAAGAAAGAGATATGACAAATGTTATCATTTCTTCAAAAAGCCAAGTGGGATGAGCTCTGAGAGAAGGCTGTTGGATTTCTTCTTTGATGAGAATGCTGCAAAAAAATTTAAGTTGGTCAATATATATTTTCTTCACATTGAAAAAAATGAATGCACACACTGGCTATTTTAATGAAACCCTCATTCTCGTCAAGAAACGAACTAGCTATTGTTTCCAGTTCTACAAATAGTTGCCCTCTTCTATTATTATGGATGAAAAAGTGAAGCCCAGAAAATGTTGGCTTGGCAAATACGGAGAAAGAAGAATAATGATATTGTCTTGTCGCCCCAAGCAAGTACTTCAAAGTCTTGGGAAACAAACAGCACAGCAAACAGCTGCACCATTCTGTTCCCTCAGGGATTCAGGTCGAGCATTTGGTGTTTGTGTCCCGAGTGGGTTTACCAATTCCTGATGGCTCTGCCTCATCAGTACCCTAGGATACTGTGTCTTGGGAAAAAGAAAGAGTTGGACAGGTGGACTCAAAGCAGAATGCCAACAGCACAGGGCTATGGAGAAAGCCAGCCCCAGACTACAAAGACAGAGGCCCCCGCTGCTCACTAGCTAGCCTGTGGCACACAGGACAGGGGCTAAGCTGCTACAGCTTCTCATAAGCACTGGGGCCAAAGATAGTGTCTAGGCCCAGAGTAGAAAGGCGTGGACAAAGTGGAACTGGGCAGAGCTTTCTGGCATTTGGCAATTACTTCTGTATCCACACTTGATTCTACTCATTCCTGAGATCAAGGAAAGGCCCTTGAGCAAGGCCATTACTGGTAGGATGTGGCGCCTTTGAAAGTCACTCCAACTCCTCAAAGCAATGTGGTACTTCCAGCCTTTGTCTTGGAATTTAGCCATTAAAGTTTTCATCTATTTGTATCCACTATTCATGCAAATCATCTCCTCATGGCCAAGCTGCTCTGGTTAATCTCCATTGCCCTCAGCATACATTCTTTTTTTTTTTTTTGAGGTGCTGAAGATTGAATCCAGGGCCTCGGGCCTGCTAGATGAACACTGCTAGATGAATGCAGTAGGTAGAACCTAAGGATGTTGGCTTCAAATGATCTGGACCAGCACATACTGAATTCTGGGGCTGAGAAAGACTGGATTTTATCCTGGGCACCTGAATTTCTTTTATGACTCACCAGTGCTATGGTTTCTACTGACCAAGACGAAGGCGGGGGGCTTTATACTGTGGCCTTCCCATAGCAATAGCAAGAAGTCATACCTGTATGGTTAGTTTTACTTCACAAATAACACCTGCATGTAAGTCTCAGTATGGACAAGACCTCAGCAGCCCCTGCCATTGCAGACAAGGTGGCTCAGGCTTGGGAGGCAGATGACTGTCTCAAGACAGAGTTAGTGGCAGGCCAGTGTCTGCTTGGGACTCTTTGGGGCCTCTCCTGAGAATGAGGGTTGGGTCTTCCTCAGACATGGCAACTGTGGGAGAGGGAGATACAATGGCTCTTGCCCTGCCCAGGTTCATAGTAATTGCTTGGCTGTCTTCTCACCCAGCACTACCTGCTTCTGGACTGAAGATGCAAACCAGAAAGATGACAGCTGGAGAGCCTCATGTTGTGTTCGTGGTGAGCTACAGCCCTGGTTTAACGACCTCAGGACTGATATTTGTGCTTCTCTGGTGAGCCTGAGGACTCCTGTGATCTGTCATTTTTGGCACAGTAACATGTGGAATAAGGTTTGAGGATATTTCGCCGTACAGATGAGAAAGCCAGCTGAGATCTGCTGGTCCTTCTCATTGCTCTGGAAGGCTTGCTCCCCATCACTTAGATAACCAGGGTGCCATTCAGACCATGGAGGTGCCAGCTTCTACCAGTGTAAATCCTCAGCATACACAAGTGGGAACTGTGTGCTGAGGAGACCCAAAGTGTCTCTACCTTTAGAGATGGATTGTTGGGATTCCAGAATGTGCCAGCAGGTTGGCGGGGCAAAGCTGGGTGGAGTATGAGAGTCACCAGTGAGGATGGAAGCTTTCCACCAAGTGGCCTGAGAAAATGATGTGGTATCTGCCTACTAAATTAATTAGCCTCATCACTGCTTCAGAATTTGACCAGACTGTACTCTGTGCACATTGGAAAGTGGACTAATTAGTGAGAGTTCTTGCCCAGTGGACAGGGCCTGGACTCAGAATGAGCCACTGTTCTGCCTGTGGCCTTGGAGTGTAGCCGGAACAGCGGTCTCCCAGGGGACCCACCCTCTGGACCCAGTTCTACACTGGTAACTCTTTGATGGGGGTTGGAGTGTGTGCTTAATGGCAGGAGGCTAAGGAGAACTTGTCTTACTTAGGAGTGCTTCACTTTAGCCCAGGAGATAGGCAAAGACCAGGTTGGATGCCCCGTTCTGGTTTGCTTGGGGCAGTCCCAGTTCAGCACTGGAAGTCTGGAGGCCTGGGAAGCCCCCAAGTACTTCTGATCTGGGATAGCTGGACACTGCATGGGGCTTAATCCCCACCCACTCCACTTGAAAAATGTCCTTTGAATGCTGGACAATCTTCTGGGATGCAGCAGCTGCCTCAAGGCTCCAGCAAGAAGAGGAGTGCTGTGCTAATGAGTGAGCACTGCACCCAGGTTGGACGTGAACCTCTGCACAGGAATCTTGCTGGTGTCAGTCGGAGGTGGGGGCCTCCAAATCCATGTGTGGATGGGCTGTGCCTAAAGCTAGTTAAGGGGGAGCCAAGATGAACCCTCTGTGCTAGACACATGGTGGAGTTGGTTGCAGAGCCTGGTCTGGAGCACTCCTGCCCCAACGACTGGTGGACAGGTGGCTCTATGGTGGCCCTTCATAAGATACTGCTGTCTGTGCAGCAGTCTTCATGAGAATGCTAAACAGGCCAGTGAGAGTTGAATGTCCTCCATGCCATGAAGGAGCAAAGGACTGTACCTGACCAACTCATGGGAACAAAGATCATTCATTCATTCATTCATTCGTTCCCCATCTGGCTCTCCTGGCTCTGAAAAGACCTTTTCAGGGCAGATGCTGAATCTATGTGCTGAATCAGTTTGCTGCCCAGACCCAGCTCTGCTCTCCCAACTGTACCTCCTGCCCCAGGGCCTCACTCTTAGTCTTAGGTACTTGCTGCCTATCCTCCAGCAGGTGGCACTCCTGGCTATGGTCCTGAGAGGCTGAATATACAAAGGAACAATGGCCAGAATATATTAAAATATGATTCTGACCCACAGTGAACAGCAACCACCCAAGGAAGCCAGCCCATCATCTGCACTAACCAGCTTGGGAGATCCCAGCATCCGCGTTAACCGGCCCCAGAAAGACCACTATCTCTAGAACCCTGACAAGGAAATTAAACAATAACTGCTATAACAATGGGATCAAAATGGCTAGGACTTGATCGATACATTCCAGATGCTTTGATCTCATCCCTTGTTCAACTTAGGGATCACTCAGAGAAAGCTGAGTGTGCCCACTTCACTGGCCCCATAAGACACCTCTGCTTGTTCTGCCTCCAGCCTCCCTTCAGTTCAGCAGTCTGTTTCACCCCTATCTGCAGCTTCTCTGTTTACACTGCAGCTTTCCAATCCTGTACATTTTGTAGCTTCCCTGTTTGCGCTGCGGCTCTCCCATCCTGTATCTTTGAGTTTCTGCTTAGTGCAGAGTTGGGCTGAGCCCTGCTAACAAGGGCTGAAATCGTGGCCCTTCCTATTTGCATTTGTGAGTCTAGTCTATTAGGAGGAGCCTTGTTTGCTAAAGGCTCTGTGGAGCTAGAGGACATCCTGGCTGATGAGCTGGTTCCTAACTGAGTTACAAGAGGAGGAGTATTGTGTACAACTGGGACAGCCTGAGCTCAGGCAGGGAAACTCCATGCCACGTGGGAAGCTGGGATGAAGAGCCTGTCTGCTTCTCTCTGTAAGGCATATATAGGGGACTTGCTGTTTATGACTGTTTTTGAGACAAATCAACAAATAAAGTGTAGGCAGTGTTATCAGTGGCCCTCTTTCAACCTCTGATAAATATGGTGCCTGCGTTCTTGGTTATTTTTAGTCTCTTGCAAACCTTGCAATGAATTCTTTTGCATTTTTTGTTATGGAACAATCCAAATAGCCAATGGATGGCCCCCAGTAGTAATTCTAAAGTATTGGATGTGATTGCCTTCAAGGAGATCAGAGCTGTTACCTCAGGAAAGCCTTTCTGCAGAACACATCCTCTTCCAGCACCATCACCTTAAAAATTCCCTGATGATGCTCATGTGCAATTGGCACCAACACAGCCTGAGGAGCTGAACGGAGGGGCAACCGCCACAGCATTCAGGGTCTCATTCATAGCACCAGAAGTGTCAATGGAGACTGTGTGAGACAGATGGGGAACTGGAGCGGTCTTTACTGGGTATTGCTGAGGGGCTTGTGACAACGCAGCTCCTGGGTGAGGGGTTTTCCCTCCTCCTACCCACCTTTCCTACCTTATTTTTCTTAATGTTCTTTATCTCTGACCCCAGGCCCAGGGGCAGACATCTCCCTTCTCTGACCAGAACTCTGAGCTGCAGAATCTGGCTACCACCAAGACTTCCTGAGGGATCCACAGCTTTTCTCCTTTCTAGCACTGTCCAAACTTTGCTACCACTGTGATTTGCAAGCTGCTCTGTGCTCCAGTGCTAAATACAGAAATGTTGCCCATGCCCCTTTCTTTTCTCTTTAGACAGTTTTCCTTTTCTTTCTTTTTTATTTTCCTTTACTATTTTGTGTAGTACTGGGGATTGAGCCCAGGGCCATCATGCTGAGCTGCATCTGCAGCCCTTTTGTATTTTGAGACAGGATCTCACTAAGTCACTATGTTGTCCAGGCTGAATTTGAAATTGCGATCTTACTGCCTCCACTTCCCAGAGTGCCACAAGGTACACTCCACCGTGCTTGGTTTTCCTTAGTCATTTTTAAGAAGGACCAGTTTGAGGCTTCAGAAGGCAAGGGACCTTATGCCCCCATGCTGACCCGGACGCTCACGACTGATTGCTCTGTTTGGGATCTGAGTGGAAGGGCCCCAAGACATGAATTGTGATCTGTTTTGAGTCCTTATGTGGGAAGAACTTGGGGTACCATGGAGCTGAAGCCTCTGAAGAGCATTAGCTCCATGTTTACTCCCCCATGACATCTTGGGGTCCTGTCCCCACAAACAGATCCCTAGATGAGGACCTGAGGGTATGGGGTGATCCCAGGAACACCTGGATGGGGTGGAGTAGGGGTGAGAGTAGAAGAACAAGACGCTAATGGAAGGAGCAGGAAGTGCGCACCCTCCTGAGCTCAGCCCAGTGGGGCCCGGGGCGGGTAGGGCACTCTCAGATCCCCCAGAGCACAAGGGGTTTCCAGTGTTCTGTTTCCTGATTGCTGAAGGCTGATCTGTGCTCTGTCCTGGTCTATGTGTCACCCAAGAGAATCCTGGCAGGGTAAGGTGGGTGCTGCCGGGTCCTGAGGGTGAGTTGTAGGGCTTTTGTGGGTGCTAGCAGGATTTGCTTGGGAGGCATAGATGACATGACGGATGTTGGTGGGATGTGTATGAGTTCTCCATTCCTTGGCTTCTAGATTGTGATTGGTACAGACCTGTATGTGGTAGCTCAGGGTGCAAGAGTGACAATGATCTCCTGTCTTCCAGTCTCACCAGGTGGACAGTGGTGGCGCATGGGAGGTGGTCAGGGAAGGCATCTGCCTGAAAGGCTCCTAGGCTCCCCTTGGCATCTCTCAACCTTGATTTCCTGGCTATGGTGCATGACTGGGTGCACTGCAGATAACTCCTCCTTCCCTTCATCCCAGTGGGCCTGGGAAGGCGTGTGGATGTGTCACAGAACCTGCTTTTGCTGCCGCAGCTGTTTGAAAGCAAATTGAGCTGGCGAAAGCATTCTAATTTTCTTGTCACAAAGATGAAAATATGAAACCAGAGCTCTGAATGGCATTTGAAGAATGTTTCCATTGAAGTCCCCAGTTCAACTTTATCTCTAATTCAGACCTGCAGTGGGGGTGGAGCCAGTGGGGGATGGGAAGGGAGCAGAGTCAATAGCTAACACCATAACTCCTCCAGCCTAATCTTCCAGAGGGACAGAAGGAATCGTGAAAGTGAACCAAAGGAGAATTGTATAGCAATATATTTCCGAGGAAAGTTATTAAAATATTGACATTTCATCTGCACAGGCTTATCCCTCAGATGTCCTCCAAACAACCCCTCCGACAAGGCTAATTTAATTACACTCCACCTGCACTTGCTCTATATCAATAGGATCCTTCCAGAAAGCACAGCATATATAGACTTAGGCTTTCCTGGAACTTACTCTCAAATTTCCAATAGGCTTTTAAAGAAATCCTCATTCCTGAAACAAATGAAGTTGAGCTCAGCATGAGATGGGAAGACTGTTCACGGTGGCTACCACGCAGGCAGTCTCCTCTCTTAGCCGACCCTTCCTGAAAAACCGTGCGGCCTGGGCCCTAGGTGTGTGAGCCTGAGGTAACTGTGAACGTAAAACAAAGAGCTGTTGTGAATTTTTCTTCTTTTTTTTTAAAAGAAAATTCTTGGATGCACTAATTGGGATCATTTGTCTTCCTGGGAGGGCTTTGTGTGAATCTGATATCTTTCAAAAACAGGTAGAATAAATGAGAGTTGAACAGTTTGATGAATCTGGTGAAGGAGTTGATCTACCTGATAGGTTTAGTCCTAAAAGATGTGATAGGGGTCCATGTTAGGACATGTAAGAGTGTGAAGTCTGGGCGGACATGAAAGTCTGGCATATGCATATGTGTGTGTGAGTGCATGCATGCAAGTGTGTGTGCATGTGTGTGCGTGCACGCACCTGAGGGCAGACATTCTTCACGGTTCCACAAAACCTTCACTTTTAGGAGACGCGCAGATGGGCTGTACATGTAGGAGAAGGCAGACAGATGTCGTTGTTTCAGGTCCTACTCAGAACAGTGCCTTACAGACCGGTCCTGTTGGCATTTCCGGCTGGACGATTTTGCGGGGGAGGGGCTGTCTGTGCTCTGTAGCATGCTGAATCTTATCCCAGGACTCTACTTACCACACATGCCAGTAGCACTCACTCTCCAGTTATGACAAAGACAAAGTTTCCACCAGATATCGCCAGTGTCCCTTAATGGGTAAAATCATCTGGTATTATGAACCATAGATCTGGGGTATAAAGCAATTTAGAATGGATTATGCTGTATGCTCTTTAGTCATTTCCCTTTCTTCCTCATCACTTGTAAAACTGCCTGATATTTTTGGCTACTATTAACCAGCAGAAGTGTGGCCAGAGAGAAACTGCAGTTTCTCTTCCTTGTGGTTGATACACTGAATGATTTGGAGCCAGTATCAAAACTATAAATCTTGTTTTGACAGTAAAAAAAAAGTTAAAAGAGCCATGAACAAAAGATTGACACAGAAGATCCTGGGGTTGGAGTGACATGGAAGAAACCCATCTACACTGGCTTTTGTTTTCCTGCTCTCTGTGTTGGTTACTGCTCTGTGGCTGGAAGTGAGAGAAGCAGCAGCAGGTGCCTCCTGGTGTCAGCTGACGTCTCTGCCAGGCAGGTCATTGGTATCCACTACAAGCATTGCTTTGAGATGCCACTGAAAAGGGAAGGGAATATCTTTTTAGCTGACTGATGGCTTTACCTCCTACCAAACCCCTTTTCCGACCACGCCACTGATATTTTGGTGGGTTGAGTGGATACCGTTCCTGCAGGTAGGCAGGGACATTTTGGGGAGACCCTGCATAGATGCAGATGCAGAAGGAGGGAGGAGTCTTCCTACAGCAAGACCCTCAGGCAGTTGAAAGTCCCCAACCATTGGCAAATTGGCAAAGCAGGACCAACATAGCGGTTCACCTGGGTATCACTGAGGTGGACATTTCCAAGGGGTCAGGCCTTGGTGTTCCTAGCCATGAACATCCTGTTTCCCTTGGCCTGAGGTTTCTGATAGGCACCATTTCGGGCATGTGGGATGCTCACTAAAGGAGTGGCCTGACCCTAGTCAGCTGTTGCTTTACCTGACTGGTACTCTGAGGGAGCCTTGCCTACTGTTCAGGTTAAGGCCCACCCTCAGGTTGCATGAGCACTTGAGGAAAAAGCCCCATCAATGCATCTGTCCCAGGCTGATCCTACATCATCCAGGCCCCGGGGTGGTATAGAGGAGATAGTGGGTGGCTATGCCCTCACTTCAGGTTGGGAACTTAGCCTGAACACACCTAGGTGTCCCTAAGGTGTTTCTTGTTTTGGGATACTCCTGTTCCCTGGGGTTCTAGTTGGCTCCTTTTGTGTTTTGCTGTTATATATATACCCACAATCCTGCTGCTGTGATGCATAGGATCATGCCAATTCCCCCTGCAGGGAGTTTGCTGAGGGAGCAAAGCACAAGAATAAAAAACTGGCATATTCCCACCCCAGGTCAGAGTTTTTCATTCATTATCCCTCATGCCTCATGCTTAAAGCAGAATTTCTAAACACTGACCACATCTGAGATCTGACTACCAGACCTGTGAGCTTGCCCAATTCCCAGAAGCAGAGGAGGCGGTGACCTCCCATTTGCCTGGCAGACAGTTCCTGTTGCTGCAGGCAACTGGAGGGAATAGAGAGAAACTTCCAAGCCTGTATTTAAGGCCAAATTGTGGCAGGGGTGCTGAGACCTTCTTCCCCTGCAGAATTCTCATCGTGGGCACCAGAATAAATCACTTTGCCTCTGAGCCCCTCCTGGTTCAGTGATCCTCCAAGTCCTGTGGTGGGCTCCAGCCTCATCCGAAGCCTTGTGATCCCTCACACATGGCCTGCCCTCTACCTGGGCCAATGGACACAGCCAACGTGCCTCTTGATGCTCCTGTGGGTCCCAGGGCCAGCTCTCTGCTGCCCTCCTGTCCTGCCCTCATGTCACCTAGAGGCTCAGTAGCCCTTCCTTCTGCCAGGGACCCCTTGCTGGTGTCCCCTCCCTGCAGGTGGAAGGGTTGGCAACAAATACATGGACGTGGCAATGTTGTTTCTTCCCCCACTGTTGAGTTGTTAAGCCACAGTCTCTCCTCTCAATCCTGTCTTATCTAACATTTCCTGCCCTCAAGAAATACATGACTTTCCTCCCTCCTTCCTCATGGGTAATGTGTCCTCAACCTGTAGCTTCCAGTGTTCAGGCCTTCATACTAAGGCAAGTGTTTTCTTTCCCCAACCCCCAATAACCTGTTCCCTGGGTGCTCAGAGTTCCAGGCTGAACTTCTAAGGTTATGTGTCATAATGACCCCTCTTGTGAGCTCCTAGAGGGTGGCCTGGGTTCTCACCATCCCTGTATCCCATGCCAGTGAGCCTAGCACACAGCTGGGGCCTAAAATATATTTTGAAGGAAGCAAAGAGAAAATAAGATCGCCATGATCCACATGCTGACAGGTAAGACCCATAGTGATGCAGAGCAGAGGCCTGTATGTAGACTAGAGCTGTTCTGCAAACACAGGAGGTTGGACTGTATCAGCAGGTACAAGGGACAAACATGGCAGCTTCTGGAATCCTGCAGTTCCTGGTGATGGTGTTGCAGCATGGCTCCAGGGCTGCTCAGTCCTCATGTCCCCAGACCCTGGTCCCAGGTCACAAGGCCACTGACACTCAGGCTGTCACTGGCTTCCCTGCCCGCTCCCCCATCGCTGGATTAAACGTCCCCTTGGGGGCTATTATGGATGATGTTAACACTATTAGGGAGACAAAAATTATAAGTGTTACACTGAGTGAAGTGGCAATTTGGATTTTACAGACAGAAATCATTCATTTCAGCAAATCGATGTGCTCTTCAAGGAGAGGCCGGCCAGCAGCTGGGCAGGTATCGATTCCTGCTGATTTAGTGAGGGGGTGGCAGCACAGATGCTTGGCCAGTTCTGATGGATTTTTGGAGAGGAGGCCAGGACATTATCACCAACACCAGAATATGAAGCCTGGGGTGCCTTGGTCAACACAGATGTAAAAATTCAATGAGGCTCTCAGCCTGCTCAAACTTGCTCAACTCAATTTTTAATCATAATACTCACTAGTGTATTGTAGATTTTACAGTAGTAGTTTCATTAATATTGAAAAAAACTTTTCTTTCCAAGTATCAAAACAAATCAGTTTGCATAGGTTCTGGACCATGTCCCATGATCTCTTTGCCCTCCAGTCTGACCTTTCCAGGTGGAAACCACAGCAGAGTTGCAGCAGGTGTCAGCACTTAGTGCTGTCAGTGCCCTTGTTACTTGGGTGAGATAAAGTTGCCAATACCCATTTAGCTAAGAGAAATGAAATGTATCTTATAAACTCGCTGCTGTGTTAGATGGCAATAAACAACTTGAAACACATTACAAACCAGCTTAAAAAAGGCTTCACATCTTCCACAGATGCTTCCTCTAGCATCAAATAACATTGCTCTTTCACACAAAGAGACTTAAATTGTGATGATGCCCTCTATGAAGTTTATGGATGGGGGTGGTGGGAAATAGGTCATATTTACATAGGCATTACACTCAGTTATATATGCATCACATCAATTTACATACGCACAACTTATTATACACACATTGCTCATTATAGATGCACAACTCATTATACATGCACAGCTGATTATATATGCACAGTTCAATGCATATGCTCAGCTCCTGTGCCAAGCTCAGCTCCAGTTGGCGTTAAGCAAGAAGGAGCTCTATTGAAAGACTCTATCCTCAGTATTACCTTGTAGGGGGCTGTCCTTGATCTATGGGCTTTGACCTGCACCCAGTTTCCACATGTGAGACTCAAGAGTAGGATTCTGCTCTTTGAGCTGGATTAGTGTGGAAGAGACACAATGACCACTCCACCAGTACATTTTAACTAGGAGAGAAGCACTAATTTTGTCATAAAGGAACTGAAACATGGGTCTGCCGGTCCCAAACTTACTCTATAGAATATCTCTATTGATGAATTATTAATTTTAAGTTTATGAGTTTTATTGTATTAAACAATGAGTACTTAACAGGCAAAATAAAGTACTAAGTTTTTAATATTTATTGAGTGTTTATAAAACATCAAAATTTTGAACACTGATTGTTTTTTGGTGTACAAAGCCTAAAAAAGAACAACCCAAATAAATTCTTATATGAACTGAAATGGAAATACCAATAGCACTTTACAAAAAAATAAGCTGCTTCAATTATCACACCTAAGGCAGCACATGACAAGAGTACATTCTATACACACAAATTGCTTACACTGACAGCACATGTGTTCTGCTTTCCTGGCCTTTTCATAGGACATACTTGACATATTAGTGGTCTTGGTGTTTTGTCAGGAGGTTCTTATTATATAGAGTGTAGTTAACAGGAACATAAAATATCAATGAAATAAAGTATTAAATTCTTAATATGTATTGTGCATTTAGAATACACATCAACATTTTCACATCAGCTGTGTACTTGCTTATGAAACCTAAAGTATAACATCAGAAATAAATTCCTATATGAGCTGCAATGAAAATGTCAATAGAACTCTACCACAAAAATAAGCTTTGCTTCAACTGTCCACACATGACAATTGAATGTTCCATGCATATGTCTCACTTACACTGACAGGATATGTGTTCAGCTTTCCTTTTTTGTGTGGCAGTCTGGTCAGCTATCATCTCTTCCTGTTTTGTCAGGAGCTTCCTGCTGTATTGTACAACATGCACTTAGCAAGGAAATACAATATCAAATATGTAATGAGTACTTAGGATAGACATCAACATTTTCACATCAGCTGTTTACTTGCTTACAAAACCTAACAGATAGCATCAGAAATAAAAACCTATGTGAACTACAATGTCAACATAAATAAGTCTACCACAGAAGCCTTGCTTCAATTGTCACATCCAAGGGAGCCTTCACACGTGACAACTGCATATTCTATACACAAGTACCACTTACACTGATAGCACATGTGTTTTGTTTTCCTGTCTTTTCCTGTAGGGCACAGTTGACATCTTTTTTGTTTTCCTGTTGTTACACTAGTTCTTTGTGACTCTGTGCCTGCCTGTTCACCTGTCAGCTCCCCAGTGTGTTCCACAATATTTTTCTGCAGTTCCCTGGAAACTCATAAGTGATCTCTTATGAGTTCAAGCTCAATCCTTTAAGAAAATTTTTCTTTATTATTTTGCACTTGTTATTTTCTTTGTTAAATATTAAACTATTTACTCCACATATGTTTAGGATCAAGTAAAATACAACCATTGGCCAATGCCTCATTTTGAGCGACAAAACTCATCAACAACATCTACTTCACCTTTGGTTTTGTTGTAGAAAGTTTCCAGCTCAGGCTTCCATTTTGTCAAGGTTTCCTTATCCATATTTCCATCATGGTGAAATATTGACGTCATCAGTACCAGTTTGTTTTCCTTTGCCATATATGAGGTCAAGGTAATATCTGTCTGAAATCCAATGACTGTACTATACAATTCTCTGTTTAGAAATTGCAACATTTAATTTGGAATTTCTACTTTGTTCCTGGCTACAATTCCTGCACTGATCAACTTGTGCTCTGTTAGGAAAAGTGATATCAATTGGAAACTGGTAAACCAATTATAGAATGTCATATTCCAATAGGTTTGGGAGATGGGACTTCATTCAAGTAGTCTTCAGTGTTACTCACAATACCATTTGGTTTATTACTTTATGAATAAGGACTGATGGCTGAATTCCAGGATAGATGTCTAAACTGAAAGAATAATAAGTCTTTGCGTCTATAAGGGCATAAATTTTTATGCCATATTTTGACCCCTTGATTTTTCATAAGTCTTTACATTCCTGTGATCACAATGAGAAATCTCTTTTAAGTATAGCAGACCTATGAATGCTTTCAGTTCAGCTAGTGAGATGTCATAATAAATACATTTTTGGATACAGAACATTTTACTTGAATTTCCACCTTTGTGTATTTCGCAGCATCTTGGAGCATTTTGTATGTTGCAATTTCCAAAATTGAATGGCTATGCTGGCATTCTGTCTAATATGTTTCACCTCTGCCAAGGTCCTCACTGTATTTTTGGGTCTAGTTCTAACACTGGATCATTTTATTTTGTTATGCGGTCATTTTATTACAATTTAGCTAGTCAAATATGTTCTCACATTGTTGTTTTGTCATCTAAATCAAGGAGGTCTTTATTTCCTGTGTCTATATCAGTTGATTCTTGTTCCATTTCACTGTCACAGGAACTTTGTCTCACATGGCCAACATCAAAGTCATCATCATCATCATCATACAACCACACCACTCTTCTGTTACGAAACCATGCATTTACTGTAATGAATGATCTTCATCTTCCATGCATGAGTAAGCTGATGATTGACTTTTAATGTCCTCCAAAACTTGCAAATCTGATTTTTCAAGACTGAGGTAGCTTGACTACTTGAGGCACTCTGGCTCTGTCCTTCCCTTACACATACGACAAATTTCCAGCTCCAGCAGCTCCCAACAAGTTTTTCTCCATTAAATTTGATGTTGGCTATGAGTTTGTCATCAACCACTTTAATCAGGTTGACATAAGGTCCTTTGATATCTATTTCAGGGTTTTTATCACAAATAGGTGTTAAACTTTGTCAAAGGCTTTTTCTACTGGTATTGAGATGACTATAATTTTTGTGCTTGCTTCTGTTTATATGGTGCATCTCATTTATTTGCTTACACAGTTTGAACCCTGGGATGAAATCTACTTGATCATGATGTATGATTTTTTGATGATTCATTTTATACTGTGTGCATGTACCTTCATCAGGATTTTTGTGTAAACGTTCCTTAAAGAGACTGGCTCATAGTTTTTTCTTTACAAATGGGGTCCTTGTCTGGTTTTGGATCCAAGATAATCCAACTTCCAGGTATGAGTTTGGAAGGACTCCTTCCCTTTCAGTTTCTTTAAAGAGTTTGAGAAATGTTGGCAAGATCTTCCCTTGAGTTCTTGTAGAATTCAGCAGTGCATCCTTTTGGTCCTGGAGGTTTTTTTCGGTAGGTTTTGTATCCCTGCTTTGGTTACACTGCCTGTCTTGAACTCTTCACGTTTTTATATCTTCTTGGTTGAGTTTTGATAATTCATTTACATCTAGAAATCTGTCTATTTTTCTAGGTTCTCACAGTTTTGGACTACAAGTTTTCATAGTATTTATTTACTAATAATCTTCTGGATTTTGTCAGTGTTCATTGTGATTTCACTTTTTTCATTTCTGATTGCATTAATATAGGTCTTTTCTTCTTTTGGTAAGATTGTCTAAGAGTTTATATGTTTTGTTTACTCTTTTGAATAACCAGTGTTTTGATGCACTGATTCTTTGTATTTTTTTATTTTAAAGAGCAAAATAATAAAAAAGAAGAATAGCAAAATACCAACACATAGGCAAAAACCAAATTAAACAAGAACAATAAAAATAAAAATGATACAGGATTTCAGAACAAAATGATAGGAATTAACAGTGGTTTCTATATTACATATTGTTATCTTCAGTGAAGTTGTTCAGATTACCAGATGTAAGAATGCAAGACTGATCAAACCATTAAAGAGAATAAAAAATAAAAACAAAAAAAATATAAGAAATGCTACAGAGATTCACTAGACAAGATGGTAGGAGTTCACCAATGGTTGTTATATTGCATATTGTTGTCCTCAAATTAGTTGTTCAGATTACCAGATAGAAGCATGCAAAATTGGTCAAAAAATTAAGCATGAACTGTTCCTTTCAACAAATAATTAGACATCAGCAGTACAGTTATCCCAGCTATCTACCCATCATCTATCTATCCGTCTATCTATCTATCTATCTATCTATCATCATCGTCTATATCCTTTCTTCTTTTTTCTTTTTCTCCTTTCCCTCATCCCAGTTGTTCCTTCCTTTGACCAATTTCTTTCTCTTTCATAATATCTATAGTATGTTTGGGGTTTTATTTACTCTTTCAGATTTTTGTCCCAGGGAGACAATATGATGCTTACATCTGTGGGTCTGATTTATTTCACTTATGAGTATGGTCTCTAGTTGCACCCATTTACCCATAAAAGCCTCAAGTTTATCTTTTTTATAGCTGACTAATACTACATTGTATAAAAATACTACATCTTTTCAGCCATTCCTCAATTGATGGGCATTTGGGTCATTTCCAAGATTTAGCTATGACAAATTGTGCTGGTATAAACATGGGTGCACATATTCTGTGGTATAATGATTTTAATTCTTCTGGGAAATACCCAGGAGGAGGATAACTGGGTTAAGTGGGACTTCTAATCCTAGTTTTGTGAGGAATCTTCACACTGATTTCCATGGTGGTTTCACCAATCTACACTCCCACCAACAGTGGAGAAGAGTTCCTTTTTCCCCACAGCTTCTCCAGCATTTGTTATTGGTTGATTTCTTGATGATAACCACTCTTTCTGGGGGAAGAAGGAATCTCAATGTTGTTTTGTTTTGCATCTCTGGAATCACCAATAATGTTGAACATTTTAAAATTTATTTATTCACTATTAGTATTTTTATCTGAGAAGTGTGTATTCATTTCAGATGCACATTTTTGGATTGAGTCTTTGAATTTTGGGGGCCTGATTTTTTAAGTTCTATATATGTTCTAGATGGCAGTTCTTTGCCTGAGAGATGGTTAAAATTTTTTCCCAATTCATGGATTTTCTTTTTACTCTGTTGGTGATTTCTTTTGATGTGCAAAAACTTTTCAATAAGATGAGATCCCAGTTGTTGATTCTTTGAAGTATTTCCCATGCAGTTTGGTTTTTGTTCATGAACTCTCTGCCTACCCCTATTATCGGGTTAATAATATCCCTTAGTTATTGTAGACTGATCAGGTCTGTAATCTCCTAAATGAGTGTATAGTGAAGGCTAAATAAAAACAGGCAAATGGCTTGATTTTGGGGCTCCACAGGATCAAGGCCCTCTCACAGAATTCAAGATTCTCTCAGAGCTAAGACTAAGATCTTCTCTGGGTAGTCCGTATTTATTTGGTTATCAGAAGAAGGGAGGGGAGTACTCAAGAAGGGCAGAACCAGTCAGGGACTTCTCTAAGTAGGGCATTAAGTTAATTCTCTCAGGAATGAGATGCCTGAGGCTATAGTCTTAATCCAGTTGAGATCTGATCCAGGTGTCCCTGGCTGTGATCTTGTCTTATCCTTTGAGGCTTTCTGGCTTCATCCACCACTACAGGTTTTAGTAGGGATTAATGACTCACAGAGATTCACTTACGATGTGTCCATCATTTCCAGATAGGGAGCCTAGGCCTTGAACAGATTCACAAGTGAATATGAAAAGCCAATTGATTAATTTAAGTCCTGCTCAGGTTGGCTTAGTAGTGATCTCCATCACCTTATGTCTTTAAGATTTTTACCTACTTTCTCTTCAGGTAGATTGAATGTTTCTGTTTTAATATTTAGATCTTTGATCCATTTTGACTTTATTTTAGTGCATGGTGAAAGACATGGGTCTAGTTTTAGTTTTTGGCATGCGGAGAGACAGTTTTGCCAGCATCATTTATTAAAGAGGCTATCATTCTTCTAGTGAACATGTTTGGCCCCTTTGTCAAAGATAAGGTGGCTGAGTGTGTTTGTAGTTGTGTCTGCATCTTCTAATCTGTTCCATTGTTCCTCAGGTCTATTTTTTGCCAGTACAATGCTGATTTTATCACAGTAGCTTTGTATTATAATTTGAAGTTAAGGATTGTGATACCTCCTTCCTTGCTTTTGTTGCCTAGGATTGATTTTGCTACTTTAGATCTCTTCTGGGTCCAGATGAATTTTAGGAATGTTTTCTCTAGATGTGTGAGGTGTACTAATGGTATTTTAATTGGAATTGTATTGAATCTGTATAACAATTTTGGGAGTATGACCATTTTCACAATGCTGGCTTTTCCTATCCATGAGCAAGGAATAGCTTTCCATTTTCTGAAATCCTCTTTGATCTCTTTTATTGGAGTAACTTTCACTGTATTGCTCTTTTACATCCTTTGTTAGTTTGACTCCTAAGTATTTCTTCTTTTCGATGCTATTATGAAAGGTGTGGTTTCCCTAATTTCCCTCTCAGTGTGTTTGTTGTTTGTGTACAGAATTTTTGAGTGTTGACTTTGTATCCAACTATGCTACTGAATTTGTTTATTAATTCTAGGAGTCTTTTCATGGAGCTTTTGGGGTCTTCTATGTAGAGTATCATGTCATCTGTGAATAATGATAATTTCACTTCTTCCTTTCCTATCCTTATTCCTTTTATTTCTCTTTCTTGTCTAAATTTTCTGGTTAATATTTCCAGAACTATATGAATAGGAATGGTGACAGTGAACATCCTTGTCTTGTTCCTGATTTTAAAGTGAAAGTATTCAATTTTTATCCATTTAGTATGTTGTTGGCCATTGGTTTGTCATAGATGGCTTTTATCAGAGTGAGGTAAAGACCATCTGTTCCTCTTTTCTGTAGGGTTTTTATCATGAATCTGTGTTGGACTTTATCAAAATCTTTTTCTACATCTATTGAGATGATCATGTGATTTTTGTCTTTGGCTCTGTTGATATGGTGTATTATGCTAATTGATTTGTGTATATTCAACCATCCCTGCATTCCTAGTATGAATCCCTCTTGGTGATGTGTATAATCTTCTTGTTGATTTGCTGCATTCTGTTTGGTAGTATTTTATTTAGAAATTTTACATCTATATTCATTAGGGAGATTGGCCTATAGTTCTCTTTTTTGGTTGCATCTTTCTCCAGTTTTGGTATCAGGGTAATACTTGCCTCCAGGAAGGAGTTAGGGAGAATTCCTTCACTTTCAATTTCATTAAAGAGTTTGAGAAGAATTGGTGTTAAATGCTCTCTAAATTTCTTATATAATTCAGCTGTGAATCCATTAGGACCTGGACTTTTCTTCATTGGTAAGATTTTTATTACATTTTCAATTTTATTGGATATTAAATTATTCAGAATTTTTATATCTTTTTCATTCAGCTTTGGTAATTCATATGTATCTGAGAATCTGTCCATTTCTTTTGTGTTTTTCATCCTATGAGCATAAAGATTTTCAAAGTAGGTATTGATGATCTTTTGAATTTCTATAGGAGCTGTAGTGATTTTTCCCTTTTCATTCCTTATTGTACAAATTTGGGTTTTTTCTTTCCTTTTTTGGATAAGATTGGCTAGGGGTTAATCAATTTATTTATTCTATCAAGGAACCAACTCTTTGATTCATTAATTCTTTGTATTATTTTCTTAGTCTCCATTGTGTTGATTTCTGCTCTGATCTTTGTAATTTCTTGCCTTCTTTGGGCTTTGGGCTTGACTTGCTCTTCTTTTTCTGGAAGCTTGAGGTGCAGCATAAGGTTGTTTATTTGTGCTCATTCTGTCTTCCTGATGTGGTAATTTACCACTATAAATTTCCCTCTGAGGACTGCTTTCATTGCATCCCACAGGTTCTGGTATGTTGTGTTTACATTTTCATTTGATTGTAGATATTGTTTAATTTGTTCTGTCACCCATTGGTTGTTAAGGAGGGTGTTATTTAATTTCCATGTGTTTATGGAGTTTTTGAAATTTCTTTTGTCAATAATTTCCAATTTCATTGTGCTATGGTCCAATAGTATGCATGGAATGATTTCAATTCCTTTTAATTTTCTTAAGCATGTTCTATGGGCTGGTATATGGTCTATTTTAGCTGTCTAAGGTTTATTCCAGATTCGACAAGGGTGCAGTGGGAGTGTTCGTGGTCACCAATGCTTCAGATGCTGCCTAGGACCCAGCCTGGTTGCCATGCCAGTGGGGGAAGTGTGAGGGTGCAATCACCTAGGCTTCTGAAGCTGTCTGGGGTTCATCTTGGCTCCTGCAAATTGTGTGGGGGAGGTTATGACCCTTGAGAGCCCTGAAACTGCCTGGGGCTCCACATGGTTTGCATGTTGGTGGGGGAGGGGCAGAGGTAGCTTACCAAGGTTCCTGAAGCTGTCTGGCTTTCAGCCCGGCTTCTGCAAATGTGTGTGTGTGGGGTGGCAGGTCATGTTCACCGAGGCTGTAAATGTTGCCCAGGACCCAACTGGGTTCCCACACTGGGGAAGGGGTGAGGGTGCAGTCAGCAAGGATCCTATAGCTGTTTGGGGTTCAGCTTGGCTCCCTCGAGGGTGCAGTAGAGGGTTGGAGTATGACCACCAAGGCTCCTGAAGCTTTCTAGGACTCCAGTTGGCTCCCATGCTGGTGAGGGAGGGGTGGGTTGTGGTAACTGAGGTTCCAGACACTGTCCAAGACCCAGCCTGATTCCCATGCCAGTAGAGAAGGGGTGAGGGTGCAGTCACCCAGGCTGTTGAAGTTGTCCAGGTGTCAGCTCGGCTCCTGTGACAGTCTCTTTGTACTATTTTTGGTCTCAATTTCATTACTTTCTGCTCAATCTTTATGATTTTCTTCTTTGTTCTAGTTTGGATTTAGACTGTTTATTTTCTAGGACCTCAAAGCATATCATTAATTTATTTGGGCTCATTCTATTTTTCTAATGTGATCATTCACCTCAATAAACTTCTGTTTTAGGATGACTTCTTTTGTCTCATAGGTTATGGTTGGTTGAACTGGAATTATCACTTGACTCTATGAACTGTTTAATTTCTTCCTTGATTTCCATTGTGACTCATTAATTATTCTGGAGTATGTTATTTAATGTCCACATGTGTTATGACTTGTACCTAGATATCCCTGAAAAGCCTCATGTTGTCATAAGTGGAGCTTTCTGGAGGTAGCTGGATCTATTGTATGTGATGGTGGCATCAAGATGTGATGCTGGGATTGTTTCATGGTGCAATGCTAGGATTAAGGCAATCCCATTCCAGGTGTGAGTGCTACCCACCCTAAGTGTGGGTAGCCTGGGTAGGCTACAAGGGACAGAAAGAGGGTCTCTGCTTCCCACCTGCTGCTTGCCTCCTCATTACTTCACTGCTTTGCTGCCTTCCTGCTTCTGCCTGCACCCTCTGCATTGCCCCTCTGCTTTGCCACTCTGCCTTGGAGCTGCCAACTATGAACTGAAACTTCTACAAACTGTGATCTAGGTAAACCTTTCCTTTAACTTTGAGTGTCGGGTATTTTGTATCAGTAATGAGAAAAATAAATAAGGTAACATGCTTGCAAAATTTTTATGGTTTTCTTGCCATTGATTTCTAGTTTCAGTGCATTATGGTTTTATTGCACACTGGTCATAATTTCAATACTAATACCTTTGTTTTTACTGAAGTAAGATTTATGGGCTAGTATGTGGTCCATTATGGAAAAGTTCCATGTGCTGCTGGTAAGAATGTATATTGTTGTGGTAAGGTAGAAAACAAGATATCTATTAAATCCATTTATACAAAAGTATGGTTTGGCTCTGATATTTCTTTATTGATTTTTTTGTCTATGTAAACTCTTTGTTAAAATGAGATATTGAGATGTCCCTCTATAATAGTGTGGACATTATTTGATCTTTTTGTCCAGTAATATTTTTCATAAAGTTGAGCACACCAATATTATATATATATATATATATATATTCACAATTGTTAGCTATTCTTATTGAATTTTTTCCTTGACTAGCATCCAGTAATTTCTTTGCTTCTTCTGATCAGTAGCTTGAAGCCTACTTTGTCTGAGAGTACAATTGCTATACCTACTTCCTTTCGGATTCTTTATACATGGAATATTGTTCATCATCTTTTGATTTTTAGTCTATGAATTTCTATTCTAATTAGAGATGTTTCTTTTATGCAGGAAACTTAAGTTTTTTTTATCAAGTCTGGCAATCTCTGTCTTTTAATTGGGGATTTGAGGGCATTTATATTCAGACTTATTATTGAAAAATGTTTATTTTTGTCATCATATTGTCATCAAATGTTTATTTTTTGTCATCATTTCTGTTGTTGATTCCTTTATTTTAATTTTCCATTTAACTTCTCTACCTACTCAGTGTATTCATTCCATCAAAGGTTTTAACATCTTTGGCTTTATTATCTCAGTCTAAAATATTCTTGATAGTTTTTTGGAATGCTAATTTGGTCATCATGAATTTCTTAAGGTGTTCTTTGTCATGGAATATCATTATTTCTCTATCAGTTTGATAGTTTTGCAGGATATATTAGTCTGAGTTGAGAATTGTTTTCTTTTAAGGCTTGAAATATCTCACTCCAAGATTTTCTGGTTATTTTGTATTTTTTGATTGTTTTTGTTTTGTTGAGACAAGGGTTTACTATGTAGTTCAAGCTGGCCTTGACCTCACTATGTAGCTCTGGCTGATCTCAAACTCAGTGATCCTTCTACCTTTTGAATGCTGAAACCATGGTTTTGTGCCACCATGCCTGGCCATTCCCGGCCTTTAATGTTTGTGTTGAGAAGTCTGCTGTAATCCTAATGGAGTTAACTTTATAAGTAATCTTTTGCTTTTTTCTCTCATAGCTTTTAAGATTCTGTCATTGTTTTGGACTTCTAACATTTTGACTATGATGTGTTGTAGGAGGTTTCATCTCTCATCATAATTATTTGGGGTTCTGTAAGATTGACCTGTACCTTGAATTCTTTCCACATACTTAGGAAGTTTTCTTTTTTTATTATTTTTTTTGAGGAAGTTTTCTGCTGTAATTTCTGTAAGTATACTTTTTAATGCATGTGTGCTATCCTCTCATTTTTCTTTTTTAAGTGTTACTTTTTAACATTGATATGTTTATAGTACACCACATTTACATTTGCATGATATTATTTTTAATAACTATTCTTCCCTCCCAACCTCTCACCTTCTTCTGTCTCTTGATCCCTTTACTCATCCTCTGAAATTTAGCTTTTATGTTAGTCTCAATTTATATTTGACATTTCCCATATAAGAAGTTTCCCATATACAATATCTAACATTCTGTGTCTGGGTTATTTTGCTGAACATTATGGTTCCATGATCCATCAGTTTTTCTACAAATGACTCCAATCCATCCTTCTTTATGGCTGAGAAATATTTATATATATATGATATATATGATATATATCACATTTTATTTTCGTGTTGTTAAATATCAAAGGTTTATCTATATTTTATCTTTTTCAAATTTTTATCTTTATTAGTACATGTTTACAGTATGTATTGACTTTATTTATCATGCAGATTTCACACATGAATATGACACAACTTTTTATGTTCTGTTTTTAAGTAAGTTTATCATTTTTTTGAATCAGATTTTATTGGTACACTTTAAATATACATAGTGATCATGCTCATCATAGAGAATTTGTACTTGTGTGCAGTATAACTTGTTTCTTTCTCCCTGTTCCCCTATGCTCCCTTCCAACCCTTTGCATTTACTTAAGCATGTTCTATGAGCTAGTATGTGGTCTATTTTGAAGAACTTCCCAAAGTGTGGGAAGAATGAGAAAAATGTGTATTCTGATGTTATGTGGTAGAACACTCTGTAGACACCTACTAAGTCCATTTGTTCAAAATTTGGTTCAGTTCTAATATTTCATTGTTGATTTTTTATCTAGTTGATCTGTCTATTTGTGACAATGTGGTATTGAGATCCCCTAATATAATTGTATTAGTGCTTATTTGATTTTTCATGTCCATTAATATTTGTTTTATATAGTTGCATGCATTGGAATATTTCATATATATTTATGGTTGTTATGTCTTCTGCTTGGATTACTCCTTTTACAAGGGTGTAGTGACCTTCTTTGTCTCTCTTAGTTAGTCTTGGCTTGAAGTCCAAGAGTTTTTCAAAGAGAATAGCTATTTATGCTTTTTTCCAGTTTCTGTTGCATGGGGTATTGCTTTCTATCCTATGTCTTTCAGTCTATGAATTTCTTTTGAAATAATGTGTTTCTTGTATGCAGCATATTGTTGGATCTTGCTTCTTGATCCATTCTGCCAGTCTATTTCTTTTGATTCGTGAATTGAGACCATTAACATTCATAGTTATAACCATATGTATTAACTTATCCCTCTCATTTTATTTTCCTGCTGTTGGCTTCTCCCACCCCATTTAGTTGTTTGCCTTGCCTGGTGGACTCATTCTTTTGGGGTTCACGAACTTGTAGTTCTTATTTTCTCTTTCTAGAATGTATTTGAGAACATTTTGGAGTTCTGGTTTTGTGTTCATGAATTTCTTTAGGTGTTCTTTGTCATGGTAGTATCTTATTTCTTCAATTTTGAAAGACAGTTTTACAGGATACATCAATCTGGGTTAGAGGTTTTTTCTTTTAGGGCTTGAAATACTTCACTCCAAACTCTCCTTAATTTGAGGGTTTGTGTTGAAAAGTCTGCCATGATTCTGATAGGCTTTCCTTTATAGATGATTTGTTTCTTTTCTCTAACAACTTTTTAAAAATTGTATGAATCAAAATTTCAAAATAAATTAATAGGAAAATAAAAATAGTTAATACATTGCATAGTGGTAGTTTCAAAGTAGTTAGAGTACATTTCAAAGATGTAGGAATGAGATATTGTCCAAACAATATTAGCACAAACTTTTTTTCAATGAAGTAAGAGAAACTAGGGTATAATTATTTTGTATTTTATCATTTTCCCTTCCTTCCTTTCTCCTCACTCCACCCCAGTTCCTCTTTCCTTGTGACAGCTTCTATTATTCTGTTCTTGTGTTGAATTTTTGGAATGTTGACTATTATATGCCTTGCTGTAGATTTTTTTTATAATAGCTAATTGGAGTTTTATATGCCTCACTTACTCTATGTCAAATTTTTTCCCTGCCAGAGAAATTTTATGCCATTTGTGAATAGGTCTTTTGTATCATTCATGTTATCTCCTGCTTTTTCATTGACTTTGATCAATCTTATGTTATTCTTTGTATTATCTAGCAGCTGCTGGATTGATTTCTCATGGTCATTTAGTATTTTAAAGAAATCTTTCTTTTCATAATCACTAACCACAAGCCTGTCTTCTATATCTGAGATTCTGTCCTTGCATTTATTCTGTCCTTGCCATTTATTCTCCTGTGGATACTTTCAATGGAATTTTTAGTCTCCTGGATATCTGCTTGAATCTGTTTTATGGATTCCATTTCTTTCCTATGTTGAGCATTCATGGCTCCCATCATTTTCTTAAGATACTCTTTTTTTTTTTTTCCCTGTATCTCCTCTACAGTCACTCAACATGTTTTTCATTGTGGTCACAATCTCTGTAGTTACCTGAGAAATTATTTCTGATTTAATTTTTTTTTAGAGCCTCATTATTTGCTTTGTTGTTACCACTTCAGAAAGGCCAGGTGGGTGGTTTTATGATTGTCTTACCTATTGCCCCCTGGGTTTACCTTTGGTGAACTGGATGACTGAGGTTACATCTTGTTTCAGTTTCATCTCAAGTTCCTTTTTTGTTTTGTTTTTAAAATTTAATTCCTAAGTTGATGCTTGTCAACTGCCTATGGTGAGTTGCTTTATTGCTAATATTCAGAACTCTTAGGAAACAACTACTTCTTAGAGGTGTCTTCCAGGGTTAGCTGGTTTTGGGGTTTTGAGTGTGTTGGGAAATCTTGCATCTTCAATTTGCTGGAGATGAGAAGTTGCTGCCTGCTGGGCCCAGCCTGTGGTGCTTTGTCACTTGCCCACAATGTTTTCTAAGACCCTTAGGCAATCCTAGTCTTGGAATACCAGGAAGAGCAGTTGTTTAGAACAATTATGTCACTTTGGTTAATGTGGAACAATCAGCAATAACAACAACATCAAGCAGCCTAGAAAATTCATGTAACCATTAATTTTCCATGTTTAACTGTGTGAACTAGATTTGTGGTTATATAACAAAAATCTAGAAATCAGCAACTTGTGTGCAGTAAATAAGCCCTCAGTATGCCAAATTTACCCTCAGAGGAGAAAATTTAAAAAGGGGTAGGAGAAAATAGAGAAATAGAAGAAGAAGAGATTAGATGCAAGATTAGAGGACACAGGAGGATCATGTAAATTATGGGGAACTGGTGCAGAAGATAAGAAGGAAAGAAAAAGGAAGAAAAACAAGAAAGAACAACAACTACAAAAACCACTAAAATCACTTTCACATTTATATAAAAAGAAGGAAAAATAAAGAGAAAAACCTACCCCTCCCAAAAGAAAAGAAAAACAAGAAAAGAGAGCACAAAAATAAAAATTTCCACTTCCAGATTTGTCTCTGCTGTCACAGGTAGGCAACATGTGGAGACAGAGTCTCAGTCCATGTTGATTTATCCCAGCAAGCCAGCAGTAGCTTTATGGTGGGGTAGTGGATTTTCTCAGTGAGTTTGCACCTTTATTTCTCCTGATGTTCAGGCTGGTTTCTGGCTGTGAGGCTGGAACCAGATCTTTTCAGTCTGCAACAGTTAGTGCACATTCTGTGGGTTTGAATTCAGCTGGGAGCTGTTAAATGGAGTTAACTGTTGTTCTGAGTTCTGTGCTTAGTTGGCCCCTCTCCAAGATGGCTCTCAGCAAATGGCCCTCTTTCACAAGAAGTCCAATCCTTCAGCACTCACCACCAACCAGTGCTGTCCTCTACTTCCACTGCTCCCTTCCATAGCTTCATCTCTCCGCTGTGATCTCTGGGGTTGCCAACCATCACTGTGTGTCTGCAGGTTTGAACTGCTCCTTCTGTGAAGTGAGTCCTGATTCTAGGAGAAGGCTCCACCAGCTGCGTCCTTCTTTGCTGACATTTCTCTTTTTGCTCCATGAGTTTCAATTCTTGCTTTAGATCCTTCCTGGGCCTACAGTACCCATTTCCCTCCTTCTTCTCTTCCTTGCACTGCTATATTATAGTTCTGGACAGCAAATCTCAGAGAGGTTCTTTCTCTGCTGCTTACCACTCTGCCATCTTCCTGGAAGTCCTATTGGTGTATTTAAATATACATAATGATTACATTCATCATAGTGTTCTCTGATTTTTCTAACTCCAATTAGCCTTAGATTAGTCTTCTTTTCATCATCTAATAGCTGTTGGATCAAGTTTCCTCACACTATTATTGTTTTTAAGGAGTCTCTGAGTATATGGTCTTGTGTTCCATTTCTGCTTCCTGATATGACACTCTCTTCTCACATTGGTCACTTCTGCTATTCAAATAATTCAATAGAATTATTTATCTCTGGGATTTTGGTACTTCTTCATGAACTCTGTTTGTTTAGTCAATTTGTCATTCCTGCTTTGAACATTTTGATTAGCTCTTGTAATTTTTTTGTCTGTCTCTTCTATAAAAACATTGGTTTGTTTTTTTAATTCTACTACCTGTTTTATTATGATATCTTTGAGCTTGCCAAATTTCTTTCCTTTCTCTTTGATCATTTCATACATTCAGCCATTTGGTGCTTGTTTTTCCAATTTGTGGTACCTCTTGAGTCTGCTTTGGTGGGTTGGGAATTTTTGGAGGCATTTTCTTGCTTTTTTTTCATATTTTTGTTTTTCATTTTTAGCTGAGGATTAAAGACTTTATTCTTGCTTTGAAGGTCTCTTTTGTTAAGTTTTGTTTTCAAGTGATGTGTTCTTCATTTTAGTTGTCAAGAAGTACTGTCTTCAACCTGGTTAGTTTAAACCTGGTTAATGGATTGGACCCACTCCCTGTGTTGTAAAGAGAAATTTTCTGCTGGTGATAACATCATCAATGGATTCAGTCATATATTAATCATGAATATTAAAATTTGTTTTGATAATTTCGCCTCTTTACCAATGTTCCTAGACTGCATTATACTATTTTCAGTATATCTGATGTAGGATGTGATTGGTGGGGGAGAAGGACAGAGGAAAGTGGAAAAGAAGGGGGTACACCAATAAGAAGAAAAGGAAGTAAGAGAAATAATGGCTGAAACAAGTTGAACTCTGCTGGAATTATCTTTATAGCTAGAGTAAAGGGATAGTGTTGAGGGGTTTCAAGAGGATATTTGTGGAGGCAAGAAGAGGGATGGAAATGTAGTTAGAGATTGAGGGAGCCTGTGGGAGTCTCAGAAACTGTTAATATATTTGTAATTAGTTTTGTTTGGATATACTAAGCATAATTTTATTAAGGGCTACTCTGTCATACCCTTTGAATTGTACTATTACCTGAAAGCACTGGTTAATTCTTATTCTCTTTTGCATGTATACAGATACCTGTTTGTTGTATGGCATATAAAATGTAGAGAGGAGAAGAAGGAAGACAGAGAGGTAAGAAATGAGGAAAAGAGAAGAAAAAAGAATAGGGAGGAAAGAAGTAAAAAAACAAATGAGAAGAAAGACCAAAAATGAGAGTAGGATAAAGAGGAAAACTTTAATAAAATAAAATAATATAAAATCAAATAAAATGTATTATGAAGCAAGAACCAGAAAAAAACCTAGAATAAACAAACAATCAAGGAAACAAACAAAAACACCTCCACACAGTTGCTATACCAATAACCCGGAGTGTTAACATAGCTCCCTTTACACCAAAATCATAGTCTGATTATGAGCAGATGAGTTTTCCTATAGACTGCCCAATTGCCTGCCCAGAAGTAGTGAGTGTCATTAATCCCTCTGGCCCCACTTCCTGGCTGCATACTGTGCTTTGGTTGTGGTCAACTGCAGGTCTCTATTACTAACCCAAGATCTGATTGCTTCAGTTGCTTTGGGAAGAAGTGAATGGGGTGTAGTTTGCTCAATATTCAATTCTTTGTCCACTTCTGCCTGGGACCTCCCATTCCTACTTGCTTTGCTGCTGGGCAAATCCTGTGGTTGTCTGTGTCTTTCTCCCACAGGTTTTCCTTGCTTAGTATATCATAATAAGCCCTCCCACCAGGCACCACTCTTGGTCTTTCAGCCCATAGTCCTCTGTTTCTGTCTTAAGAGCTCCACTGTCCAACCCACCCACAGAACTTGGTGCAGTCTTGGGCTTGGCAGAGGGCCCACTTTGCCAGTGCGGGATGGTGGTAGGCAGAACCTCATGTTATGTCAATTCTATCTGGTGTTTGGGGAAACAATAGGAAGAGCACTTGATCGGTTCTGGCTCTGCTGAAATGGTTGTAAGCAACTGAGTTAGATAGAAATATTGTAGGCAGACAGACAGGGCTGGGTCCTTGAAGGAGCCAGTGTGGAAGACCAGATACCTTGCAACTGAGAGAGAAAGACAGGCACTTCTGTGGTGGGCCAAACCTCAAGATAAAAGATTAAACAAATGTGCTGATATAATTCCCTAGAGAGGGACATCAGGGAATCATATTCTAAATAGGTATCATTTACCTTGAAAAAGCCAGAAAGAGTCACTAACCCACCCTACTACAGGAAAAGCCCCTGTTCTGTATTCATGGCTGCTTATTACATGACTTGCTTCCCCATTTGATCCCAATTTAATCAATTTTACCTGAACAATTATACTGGTAATCTTATTGGCTGACCACAGTTTTGTCATACCTCATGCTCACCTTGCCATTTCCCATTTCCCCCCACCTTGGACCCACTTCACCTTGTGACTTTGTTCTATAAAATCCCTAGGAAAGGCAGGGTCCTTGGCAACCCACTCAATCCCCCTTCTGTCCCTCCCTTGGACAGAAGCATTCTTTCCTTCAATAAATATGTTCTGCTTTTAACCTCCATTGTTCCTAAAATTCATCCTTCAATTTTAGAGAGCACAAACTTGTCCCAGATGTCTTGGGAGTTTCTTTTCCCTGTGTCAAAATCATTCTTCTTTTCCTGTATCTCTAGGGCTGCAATCTATGGCTTCCCAAAGTGGGATCTGCTCTGCTCCCAGTTCAGTGTTCTGCCACTCTCTGTTTAGGGTTGGGAATTCCCCAGCCTCTGAAAGTCTTTTTCCCAATACAGCACCAGAAGTCTTCTGTCTCGGGTACTGATCCCCATATTTCCTCTTGTAGACCTCCCACAAACATTGTTCCATTAGCTTCACTTTCTGACCTGTGTACTTGTCACAGTCTCAGGTTCCCCTGGCTTCTGCAGTCTCCAGTAAGGGCATATGGATGGTGGGGGTTCCCCCCTGGGAATCTCCCGGCAAGTGCAGGCAGCACACTGAAAGTCTCACAGGCACAGCACTCTTGTTGTTTGTGGGAGAAACAGGTAACACAATTTTTTCTAAGTTGGGGAAAACTTTTTTCTCCCTACAGTTTTTGTGCTCACATATTGGGGACCACAAATTGTAAATTGACATAGTATGTCCTAGGCTCTCCTTGCCCTGCCTGCACTGTGGGCTTGTTTTAGAATGTGGAAATCACCTTTCTCTTGGTCAATAAGATTAGCATCCAGGTGAGGGGATGGCTCTTGGCTTGTTTCCTCTATGATGTTAATCTTGCCCATTCTACCACTGCCTCTATGCTGTTCCAGGAGAAGTACTCCACCCCTTCTCTTACATTGGCTAATGTAATGCTAGTTAACTGGAGGATTTGGGGTCTTTTGCTCCTAGATAGCAACTTGTGGTCCTAGATCCTTGCTATGCATCCCTTTACTTTATTTCTTGCTATTTCTTTCCTTTCCCACCATGTACCATAGGAGATTGGAAAGCACTGCAGGGGTCTCCAAGGTGTCCAATAACTGGCACCCCGGGAATGGTCATTAATACTCACAAGAACTGCCTGTTCTTGGAGTGCTGTTGTTTTCAAAACCCCAGTGTGTACCATGGTTTTTTCACATACTGTTGTCAGTCTTTCAGTTTCTCTGAAGCCCTCGTCTTCATGCACCTCACCCACAATGATCCTTTTCCTGGTGGGGAGGTTAGAGTGATTGTGAGTTTATTCCATCAGGCAGACCACCACCAAAGGGACAGCTCTCTCTCAGCCTTGTCCTCTCCCAAGATGGTGTGTGTGCCAAGCTTGGGATGGGGTTGGGGTTCTGTGATCCAAGAGTTATCTGGTTTATCCTCACAAACTCCCAGAAATTGGCATTTTAAGCCAGCAAGTTTTTTCCTTTCATTTTTCCTCTAGTATCAGAGTTTCTCTTTAGCTCCCACCTCAGGGTACCTGCTTTGCTCAGATGTCCAATTTGAACTCTTATGCTTGCTGTTATCTGCTAGGTGGCCATCTCTTCCTGTAATGCTTTTCTCAAGGAAGAACCAAAGTAATTTCTTCTAAAATGATGATTTTGATATCAAATATTGCCTTTGTGATCCTTTACCTTGGGTATGTTTGTAATTTCTTATATGTACCAAAAACTAAAAAGAGCATAATTGCTAGGATAAAGTCTGGATGGATTTGGGTACCTCTGACTTGCAGAGGAAGAACTGAGGTTCTCTATGAAGTGACCACTTATGCCATAGGGGATGAATGCACAGTTTCCAAAGGTAAACACATAGCAGATGAAAGAACTACTACACATATTTGCATTTATTGTTCCATTTGACCACAAATCTGAAGATTTGGGAGAATATGGCATTTGGAATGCAGAGGTAGGACCAAGAGGAGGAACCTCTAATTTATGGAGTGGATTTGCTTCTGTCATTTAAAGTGCTGAGAATGAGGTTCAATATAGAGGACTCAGAAAGGAATTAAGATTAAGTCAGATGAATTGAAATGACTAATTTTTAGATGACCACTTCATAATGTTGGAGTTTGAACTTAAAAAAAAGACAATATATTATTGATGAATAGATCTGATGGGACCTGATAAAGCAAAACAGGGAGTTTATTATGACAAGATCAATAATAATATGTAGCAGAATATATGTGCTATTCCACTTAAATAATGACTGTTTTTGGTAAGAGCCTTGGGCATGCACATTATGGAACAGTTTAGGTGCTGGGCAGCTGTAAAGGTCATGGAAGATGGGAGGGCCTGGATCCTTGGCTAGAGGAAACAAGATGTAGAGAAAGTGTCCTAGGTTACTTCCACTTCCTGGAGAATCTGGGATGCAAGCCTGTCAGAGAGGACAAGGGTCTGGGCAAGAGCTGAACTGAAGTACAGTTTCCAGTTTTGTTGGTTGCGGAAGCCTGGGCCTGAGTTTATGGGATTCTAGCAGTCAGACCGAAAAGAATACCAAGCAGACCAGCAGAGCATGGGCTTCTTAAGAGCTTATTGGTACTGTTCAAGGACTTTGCATAAATTAATTAATTGTCTTAACCATGTGGGGTTTGAACAACTTGGTTAAACAGATAAAGAACTTGAGGTTCAGAGGGACTGGACCTCTCTTGTCCAGGATCATACAGCTGGTGAGAGGCAGAGCTTGGATAGGAAATGAGGTTTTTCATTTTTCATTATGACACTGGCTAACCTAAGGGCTCTGCTCAACCCATTGCTGCCATGAAGAAATATCAAGGCCATAGGCATTTGTTATAAGAGGTAAAAGGGAGTATCTACAAGTCAATGTTATTGTGTGCATAATTTTAACACAAATTAGTTTAGAACCATGAATGAGAATCTTTAAAGTTTTAAAACTAGAGTTTCAATTTTTGCAGTAGCAGAGATGTAATGGACTTGAGGAGGAGGTAGTATCTTGCTGGTGAGTGTTCAGTAAATGCTGGACACCATGTAGTGGAGGCACAGTTAGAGGGAAATGACGGTAACGATGTAGGGCATGACCTAAGTGACTGACATGGATGGTGGTTATAGAAATGAACACATGCTTACTTTGCACTATGTACTTGGGGAAGTGCCCTTTGTATACATTTTCTGTGTGCTTGTAGACCCCATGATCTTTAGCTCAACCCAGAAACAAAGGCTAAAATCCTGATTGTCCCAGATACCTCCAGTCAGTGAAACAGTTATTTTTAGGAACAAGCTTATCTCTATAAGTGTAAGTAGGGCAAAGAACTCTTGCTAAGAAACTTGCTGGAGTTCTGCCTGTTTTGGGGTACTGCTACCCAGAGGTTTTCTTTTTCTCACATACTTGATGTTATATTTTTATGTTATTGAAAAAATGAAACAAAATTTCATAATAAGATAATAGGAGAATACAACAGTTAATACATTGCATATTGTTATCTTAAAAGTAGTTACTCAGAGTACATCATCTGGGCATAAGAAATTCTCCAAGCATATTAATGTTAGGTCCCTCACATTTCACCCTGCCCAACTTGAAGATAAAAAACTCCAACAGACAACCAATCTGTTCAAACAGAAAGCCCCTCACTTAGCTTGAGAGACTAAAGTAAATCTGTTTATTAGGATGGTTCCCAGGCCTAGTTCTCAGGCTTATAGGAAACCCCATAAGTCTACAGAATGCCATGCTGTAAATCAGCAGCATGCTGATGTCCACCTGTACCTCTCTCCCCCAGAGGAACCAGACTCACCAACCACCCCTGAGAAACTTAAATTTTTCACCTTCCTCAGTGGAATTTCCCCCTCCCATACATAATATAGTCTATAAAGTAGGCCCCCTTCCTTTGTTTGGGACCAAACAGCTTTATTTCCCTTGGCCTAGTTGCACCCAACCTGAAATAAAGATATCGCCATTTGCTTCAATACTGCATGTTCTGGTGGTCTTGGTCATTGCTCAGGGTCTAGCCTGACAATTAACACAACCCTTTCTTTTTTTTTTTTTTTTTTTTTGGTTTTTCTCCGGTACCGGGAACACAACCCTTTCTTTTCAATGAACTAAGAGAACTAGTAGTATATCTATTTTGTATTTTTTCCTTTTACTTTCCTTCCTTTTCCCTTTCCTCCACCCTAGTTCCTCTTTCCTTTTGAACAATTTCTTCCCATTTCACAATGTATATTGTATATTTTGGTCTGTATTTACTCTCAGTTTCTCACACCAGGGAGAAAATATGATGTTTACGCATGAGTCTACTATATTGACTTATGAGTATGGTCTCAAGTTACACCCATTTATCTATAAATATCTCAAGTTTATCATTCGTTATGGCAGAGTCATACTCCATTACATAAAAGACCAAATCTTTTTCATCCATTCCTTAGTTGCCAGGCACTTGGAGTGTTTCCAGGATTTAGCTATGAGAAATTGTGCTGCTATAAACATGGGTGCATATATATCACTGTGGTATGATGTTTTAAATTCTTGTGGGAAGAAATTCAGAAGGGAAATAGCTGGGTTGAATGGGACCTCTGATCCCAGTTTTTTGAGCAATCACCACACTGATTTCTACAGTGGTTGCACTAGTCTATACTTCTGCCAAACGTGAAGAAAAGTTTCCTTTTCCCTCCAGTCCCTCCAGCATTTGTTATTGGTTGACTTTTTGATTATAGCCATTCTTTCTGAAGTGATATGGAATCTCAGCATTATTTTAATTTTATTTCTCAGATGACCAATGATGTTAAACAGTTTTTCATATATTTATTAGCCATTTGTATTTCTTTTTCTGAGAAGTGTGTATTCATCTCAGATGCCTACTTTTGGATTGGGTCTTTGAATTTGGGGATTCTGATTATTTTAAGTTATTTCATGTTCTAGATATAAGGCCTTTGTCTGAGGGACAACTGGCTAAACTTTTTTTTTTCATTCTGTGTGTTTCTTCACTCCGTTGATGATTTCTTTTGATGTGCAAAATCTTTTTAAGAAGATGCGGTCCTAGGTGATTCATTATAATTTTTCCAGTGTGATCTGGGTTTTGTTCATGAAGTCCCTGCCTACATCTATGTCTTCAACATTTCTACTTACTTCCTCTTCCAGTAGATTTAGTGTTTCTGTTTTAATATTTAGATCTTTGACCCATTTTTATTTTAGTTTAGTGCATGGTAATAGACATGGTTCTAGTTTAGTTTTCAGCATATGGAAAGCCAGTTTTTCTAGCACCATTTATTGGATACTATCCTTCTTCCAGTGAATACATTTAGCCCCTTTGTCAAAAATAAGTTGGCTGAGTGTGTTTGGAGCATTTCTGCATCTTCTAATCTGTTCCACTGATCCTCAGGTCTGTTTCTTTGCCAGTACCATTTTTTTTTTTTAAACAACACAGTACCTCTGTAGTTTAATTTCAAGTTAAGGATTTTGATACCCCCTATCTTGCCTTTGTTGCCAAGAATTGCTTTTGTTATTCTAGGTGTCTTATGATTCCAAATGAATTTTAAGGGTGTTTCCTCTTGTTCTATGAGGTATGTTAATGGTATTTTGATTGGATTGCATTAAATCTGATAACAATTTTGGTAATATGGCCATATACTCACCATGTTGGTTCTTCCTATCCATGAGCATGGGATATTTTTCCATTTTCTGATATCCTCTTCAATCTCCTTTTTCAGAGTACTGTCATTTTAAATGTATAAATATTTTACTTCCTCGCAGACATGAGATCCTGACCCAGAAGGCCCATAAACTGCTAACACCGGGGTTCACATCTGGGTCCTCCCTGTGCCACCTGAGGTACTAAAACAGGTGGTCTATGAACTGCTGACAGCACGGTTCATGTCTGGGCTTGACGTGAGTGCTGACCTCCTGGATGTCACAGACATGGGTGGTCTGTGATCACCACCAGTGCAGCCCACATCTGGCTACTGTGCATGCTCCGAGCTGCCTGGAGGTGTAGAATCAGGCAGTTCCATGATCCACTGACATCACGGGTCACAGCTAAATGCCCAGAGAACCAAGTATTCCCCATCTACTTTCTGGGAGCAGGGCATGCTACCCATGACCCTGCTCCCATTACAGTCTGAGTCTCCGCCCTACATGTGCCTGGTGCAGACAGGAGATCCTGACCCAGAAGGCCCATGAACTCCTAACACCAGGGTTCCCATTTGGGTCCTCCCTGTGCCTGTCCTGCACCACCTGAGGTACTAGAGCAGGTGGTCTATGAACTTCTGGCACTGTGGTTCATGATTGGGCTTTACTTGCACCCTGACCTCCTGGAGGTCACAGACACGGATGGTCTGTGATCACTGTCAGTGCAGCCTGCATCTGACTCCTGTGCATGCCTTGAGCTGCCTGGAGACACAGAATCAGGTGGGTCCTGAACTGTTGACCCTGCAATTTGTGTCTGGGTTCTGCCTGTGCCCTGAACTGCCTGGGGACACAGGACCACTGGTCTGTGTTTGTGCCACCAGTGCAGTCTGCTTCTGGGTCATACTCATACCCTGAGCTGGCAGAGGATGCTGAATCAGACAGTCTGCCATCAGCTGACACAACAGTTCATGTCTGAGACCTGGGAGAACTAGGAACACTTCACCATCTGCCAGAAGATGACAGACTAAGCAATGTATCTCAGTGGTCACTGAAGACCAAGCTTGTCCACCAGGAAAACTAGGGACACTAGTTACCTTGGCTGAGCTGGAGGGAAGAGGGAGACTGAGCATTCCACCTCCAGCATCAAATATGACAAGATGAAGGACTAAAATTCAATACCAGAACTCCACCCCACTTAGAACAAGTCCAGGAGACATTGACATAGGAGAACTTGGTAAACACACTCCTGAAATTGCTGAAATGAATGCAATGGAAGTAAAGAAACAACTCTATCAGGCCATAGAAGAGATCAGATCAGAAATAATCTCTCAGGCAAAAAATGAAATGACAATAATAATGAAAGAATTGCTCAGCACATTGAGAGAAGAAGTATATAAAAAAATAGATGAACATAGGCAATGGATGGAAATGTTAAATAAACAATATAGGAATGAAATAGAATGTATGAAACAGATTCAAAGAGACATCCAGGAATTCAAAACTTGCATTGTAAGCTGGCAAAACCACTTGAATGAAGCTGAAGACAGAATTTCAGATCTTGAAGACAGCATGGCAGCTAGTAATTGTGAAAGAAAGGATCTCTTAAAATCAACAATCAATTGTTGAATTGACAGGAAAAATCAATTCAACAGCTGCAAGATGAGGCAAAGAGGAATAATGTAAGACTAATAAGAGTCAATGAAGCAGCAGGAGGCAACACAAAGGACATGAAAAGAATATTTGTGGAAATAATAGCAGAAAATTTTCCAAACATGGAAGCAGAATCTGATGTACAGGTAAATGAGGCAGATAGACCTCCAACAAGTCATAACCAAAATAAAACTACACCCAGACATATAATAGTCAAGATCCCAGATTTCCAGCAAAAGAACAGAACATTAAAAGCTGCTAGAGAAAAGAAACAGATCACCAATGAAGGAAAGCCCATCAGAATCACAGCAAACTTCTCAGCACAAACCATCCAATCAAGAAGAGCTTGGAGCAAAGTATTACAGGTCCTGAGACAAAACAGCTTCCAACAAAGATTGATGTATCCTGCCAAACTATCCTTCAAATTCAACAAAGAGATAAAATATTTCCATGACAAAGAACAATTGAAGAACTTCATGAGTGCCAAACCATCCTTACAAAGAGTACTAGAAGATATTCTAGACAGAGAAAGAAATGACTGCAGTTTCAAGAACAGCAATAGAAAGGAACTCTGAAATACAGCAAGCAATTAAACAGGTAGAAAAAGTAGGAAACCAAAGCAAGTAAATAATATGACAAAGATAAGCCAAAACATATCATTTATAACCATAAATGTAAATGACCTCAACTCACCAGTCAAAAGAAACAGACTGGCAAAGTGGATTAAGAAATAAAATCCAACGATATGCTGTATACAGGAAACACATT
The DNA here is from genome assembly GCF_000276665.1 of Chinchilla lanigera. Classification (NCBI taxonomy): domain Eukaryota; kingdom Metazoa; phylum Chordata; class Mammalia; order Rodentia; family Chinchillidae; genus Chinchilla; species Chinchilla lanigera. The sequence goes on along the minus strand of NW_004955477.1, from coordinate 9,330,502 downwards.
TTACTCGAAAGGAAATCCATAGACTGAAAGTCAAAGGACAGAAAACAATCCTCCATGCCACAGGAACCCAGAAAAAAGCAGGTGTAGCTATTCTGCTTGCAGACAACATGAACTTCCAACCAAGAACCCCAAAAGCTCCAGAAACACTTGGAAATTAAACAACAACTTACTGAACAACCAATGGGTCACAGAAGAAATTCAAAAAATACCTACAAACAAATCAAAATGTAAATAGAACTTACTGGTATCTGTGGGGTGCAATGAAAGCAGTCCTCACAGGGAAATATATAGCGGTGAACTCACACGTAAGGAAAACAGAAAGAGAACAACTAAATAGCCTAATGCTGCACCTCAAACTTTTAGAAAAAGAAGAACAGTGGAGATTATAAAGATCAGGGCATAAATTAATGCGACTGAGATGAAGAAAACCCTACAAAAAATAAATGAATCAAAGAGTTGGTTCTTTGAAAGAATAAATAAAATTGATAACCCCCTAGCCAACCTTATCAGAAAAAGAAAGGAAAGAAGTCAAATTCATGCAATAGGGAATGAAAAGGATGAAATTACTACAGATTCTACAGAAATTCAGAAGATCATGAATACTTACTTTGAAAAATCTTTACTCCCATAGGGTAGAACACTCAGAAGAAATGGACAGATTCTTAGATATGTACAAATTACCAAGGTTGAGTCAAGAAGATATAAAAATCAACAACCCAATGTCAACTAATGAGATTGAAAATGTGATTAAAAACTTACAAAGAAAAGCCCAGGTCCTGATGGATTCACTGCAGAATTTTACAAGAAATTCAGAGAAGATTTAATAGTAACACTCCTCAAACTCTTCAGTGAAATTGAAAAGGAAGCAATTCTCCCTAACTCATTTCTGGAGGCAAATATTATAGTGATACCAAAACCAGAGAAAGACCCAACCTAGAAAGAGAACTACAGACCAATCTTCCTAATGAATATAGATGCAAAGACACTCAATAAAATACTAGCAAATAGAATGCAGCAAGTCATGAAGAAAATCATACACCATGACCAAGTAGGATTCATTCCAGGAATGCAGGGATAGTTCAATATTTGCAAATCAATTAATGTTATACACCATATCAATAGAGCCAAAGACAAAAATCACATGATCTTCTCAATAGATGCAGAAAATCTTTCCACAAAGTCCAATATGCATTCATGATATAAAGCCTACAGAAAATAGGAATAGATGGTCTTTACCTTAATCTGATCAAAGCCATCTATGAGAAACCAACAGGCAACATCATATTAAATGGACAAAAACTGAAAGCTTTTACTTTAACATCAAGACCAGGACAAGGACGTCCATCGTGACCACTCATATTCAACATAGTTCTGGAAGCATTAGCCAGAGCAGTTAGAAAAGAGAGAAAAATAAAAGGAATAAGGATAGGAAAGGAAGAAGTAAAATTTGCAGATGACAAGATGCTTCATATGGAAAACCTCAAAAACTCCACAAGAAAACTTCATGAATTAATCAACAAATTCATCAGTGTATCTGGATACAAAGTTAACACCCCAAAATCAATCATTTTTCTATACACAAACAACAAAAAGACTGAGAGAGAAATTAAGGAAATCATACCTTTCACAATAGCATCCAAGAAACTGAAATATTTACAAATCAATGTAACAGAAGAAGTAAAAGATCTATTCAATGGAAACTACAGTACTCTGAAAAAAGAGATTGAAGAGGATTTCAGTAAATGGAAAAATATTCCTTACTCATGGATAGGAAGAACCAACACTGTGAAAATGGCCATACTACCAAAGTTGTTGTACAGATTCAATACAATTTCCATTAAACTACCATTAGCATACCTCACAGGTGTAGAGAAAACATTCCTTAAATTCATCTGGAACTAGAAAAGAGCTAGAATAGCAAAAGCAATCCTGGGCAACAAAGACAAGTCAGGTGTAATCACAATCCCTGACCTGAAATTATACTTCAAAGCTACTGTCATAAAATCAACCTGGTACTGGCTGAAAAACAGGTCAGAGGATCAGTGGAACAGATTGGAAGGCAGAGACACAATCACAAACACACTCATCCACCTAATCTTTGACAGAGGGGCCAAACAAACTCACTGGAAGAACAACAGCCCCTTTCATAAATGGTGCTGTAAATATTGGCTTGCTACCTGCCATTCATTGAAAATAGACCCACATCTATCACCATACACCAAACTCAAGTCAAAATGGATCACAGATCTCAATATTAAAACAGAAACACTATATGTATTGGAAGAGCAAGTAGGTTAAAATCTTGAAGACATAGGGGTATGCAGAGAGTTCATGAACAAAAACCAAACTTCACGTGAAATATTTCAAAGAATCAACAATTAGGATCTCATCCTACTGAAGTTTCTGCACATCTAATGAAATCACCAGCAGTGTAAAAAGAAAACCCACAAATTGGGAAAAATTTTTAGCTGAGTGTCCATTGGACAAAGGTCTTCTATGTAGAACATACAAAGAATTAAAAAACATCAGCGCCCCAAATTCAAAGACCCAATCCAAAAAGGGGCATCTGAGATGAACACGCACTTCTCAGATAAAGAAATACAAATGGCAAATAAATACATGAGAAGATGTTCAACATCATTAGTCATTTGAGAAATGCAAATTAAAATAATGTTGAGCTTTCATCTCACCCCAGTAAGAAATGCTATCATTAAGAAATCAACTAATAACAAATACTGATGAGGCTGTGGAGAAATAGGAACTCTTCTCCACTGCTGGTGGGAATGCAGCCTGGAGAAACCACTGTGGAAATCAGTTTGGAGATTCCTCAGAAAACTAGAGGTCTAGAGGTTCCATTCAACCCTGCTATCCCCCTTCTGGGTATTTTCCCAGGTGATATGAAAACATCTTATCACAACGATATATGTGCACCCATGTTCATAGCAGCACAATTTGTAATTGCTAACTTGTGGATGCAAGTCAAATGTCCATCCACTGAGGACTGGATAAAAAAATTGTGGTACTTTTATAAAATGGAATATTACCCAGCTCTAAAGAAAGATAAACCTGAGGCTTTCACAGGTAAATGGTGACAGCTAAGGACCATACTCACAAGGGAAATAAACCAGACCTCCATGTGTAATCAGTGTTTCACTAGTGTAAGAACCTGAAAGATTTCTTACACTCACTAGTGTAAGAACCTGAAAGAGTGAATAAAAATCAGGGGGTATGATAGACATTGTGAAACAAAAGGAATATGCTCAAAAATGAAGAGCAACTGGGATTAGGGAAAAGGGAGAAGAAAGAAGGGAAATTATGTATGCATGTATATACAGGATAGCTAACATAATTGTACTAATTACTTCTATAGCTTTTATTGAAAGGAAAAGTTAATGATTACTGATTTGATCAATCTTGCATGTCTCTATTTGTTTTCCTGAGAAACCACTTTGAGAATATCAATGTTATACAACAACCATTGTTAATTTCCTACCACTTTGTCTGCAATTCAGTATTGCTTGTATTGTTCTTATGCTATTTTGTAAGTGGATGTCTGTTTGTTAGTATGTTTTCCTTCTTTTATTTTTAAAATAGATTAAAAAATAAACATTTTTCTTCCTTTATTATATTGATTCCTATGTATTTCATGTTTGAGATGCTGTTGGGAAGGGTGTGGTTTTCGTTTTTTCTCTCTGCATTTGTTTGTTGCTTGCATACATGAATGCTATTGATTTTTGAGTTTTGACTTTGTATTCCGCTACACTACTGAATTTGGTTATTAAATCTTGAAGTCTTTTGGTGGAGTTTTTGGTATCTTCTATGTAGAGTATCATGTCACCTGTAAATAATGATAATTTCACTTCTGCCTTTCCTATCTTATCCCTTTTTTTTGTCCTCTTGCCTAATTACTCTGGCTAATGTTTCTAGGACTATGTTGAATAGGAGTGGTGATAGTAGACACCCTTGTTTTTTCTGATTTTAGAGTGAAGACTTTCAGGTTTTGTCCATTTTGTACGATGTAGGTTATTTGTTTGTGATCGCCTATATCAAATTAAGGTGGAGACCATTTTTCTGTAGGGTTTTCATCATGAAAGATTGTTGAACTTTGTCAAATGTCTTTTCTACATCTATTGAGATGATCATGTGACTTTTGTCTTTTTCTCTGTTAATATGGTGTATTATATTGATCGATTTATGTCTGTTATATCATCCCTGCATTCCTACTTGGGATCTTGGAATCCTACTTGGTCATGGTGTATAATCTTCTTGGTGACTTGCTGCATTTTTTTGCCAGTATCTTAGTGAGGATTTTTTCATCTCAGTTCATTAGGGAGATTGGCCTGATTCTTTTTTGTCTGGGTCCTTCTCTGGTTTTGGCATCAGAGTAATACTTGCTTCCAGGGATAATTTTGGAAGTACTGCTTCTCTTTCAATTTTCTTAAAGAATTTCAGCATTAGTGGCATTAGCTCTTCTATAAATTTGTGTGGAATTCACCAGTGACTCTGTAGGACCTGGGCTTTTATTTGTTGGTAAATTTTAAATTACATTTTCAGTTTCATTGACTGATGTCAGGTTATTTAGAAGTTTTATATCTTCCTGGTTCAGCTTTGACAATTCATATGTGTCTACAAATCTGTCCATTTCTTCTGTGATTTCCATCCTCCTAGATTACAGCTTCTTGAAGTAGGTATTGATGATTTTTTGGATTTCTGTGGGATCTGTTGTGATTTCCTCCTTTTTATTCCTAATTGCTTGAATTTGAGTATTTTCTCTCCTTTTTTAGGCTAAGGATTTATCAATTTACTCTGTGATTTATTGATTTGTTGTTGTTTACCTAGTTTCAATTGCATGTATTTATGCCCTGATCTTTATGATTTTGTCCTTGTATGAGCTTTGGGTTTGATTTGTTCTTTTTGCAGAAGTTTGAGGTTCAACATTAGGTTGTTTATTTGAGCTTGTTATGTTTTCCTAAGGTGAGAACTCATTCTATAAATTTCCCTTGTTGGGCTGCTTTCATTGCATCTCATAAGTTCCAGAATGTTGTATCAGCATTATCATTTAATTGTTGAAACTGTCTAATTTCATCTTTAATCTCTTCTGTACCTCATTGCTTGTTCAGAAAGATGTTAGATAGTATTTAACTTCCATTTGTTCATGTAGTTTTTTTGGTTTCTTTTATAATTGATTTCCTATTTTGTTGGGCTATGGTCAGATAATATGCATGGAATTATTTCAGTTTCTCTACATTTACCTAAGCATGTGCTATGGGGTAATATGTGGTCTATTTTGGAGAATGTCCCATGTGCAGCTGAGAAGGATGTGTATCTTGAAGTTGTGAGGTGGAATACTCTGTAGATATGCACTATATCCTTTTGTTAAAAGGTTTGGTTTAATTCTGATACTTTGTTGACTTTTTGTCTCATTGATCTATCATTGTGATAATGGGGTACTAAGGTCCTCCTTACAATTGTGTTAGTGCTTATTTGATTTTTCTTGTCTGTTAATATTTGTTTTATGTAGTTGTGTGCACTCACATTTAGTGCATAGATATTTATGATTGTTATCTCTTCTTTTGTAGTTTTCTCTTAACATGCATGTAGCCACCTTCTTTTTCTCTTTTCAATAATCTTCACTTGAATTTCCCATTGTCTGCAAATAGATTAGTTACTCCTGCTTTTTTCTGGGTTCTTGTTGTATGGAATACTGTTTTTCATTCTTTGACTTTCAGTTTATGAATTTCTTTTTGAGTTAAATGTATTTCTTGAATGCAGTGTATTGTTGGATCTTGCTTCTTGATCTATTCTTCCAAAGTGTATCTTTTGAATGGTGTGTTACCATTTACATTGATGGCTATAACTAATATATATGTATTGGTTTATCTTTTTAAATGTTATTTTCCTCTTGTTGGTTCCCTGTCTTTTATCTGCATTTAATTGGCTGTGCTGTCTGGTGGCTTCCTTCTATTGATGTTCATGTGTTTGTAGTTTTCACTGTTCCTTTTTTTTTTTTTTTTTTTTTTGTTACTAGGAATCGAACTCATGACCTCAGGCTTGCAGGCAAGTGCTTATGCCACTGAGCTATATCCCTGGCCCTCACTATCTCTTTCTAATATATCCTCCAGATCATTCTAAAGAAATGGTTTGATGGTGATAAATTTCTTCAGCTGCTTTTTGTCAGGGAAGTTTTTTATTTTCCCATTGATTTTGAAAGATAGTTTTTCAGGGTACGTCAACCTGGGTAGGAGGTTGTTTTCCCTTAGGGCTTGAAATGCCTCACTCTAAGCTCTCCTTCATTAGAGGGTCTGTTTTGAGAAGGCTACTGTGATTCTGGTGGGGCTTCCTTTATAGGTGATTTGTTTCTTTCCTTTGGCCAAATTTAGAGTTCTGTTCTTTTTTTTATTTTTTATTTTTTTATTTTAAAAATAAAAGGAGGAAAACATTAACAGACAGGCAACATTTTACAAAATAGTAAAAGAACAGTACAGACAATACGGAGTTACAAACAAAATGGTAGGAAATTAACAATGCTTGTTGTATTACATATTGATATCTTCAAAGTGGTTTCTCATGAAACAGATAGAGACATGCAATACTGATCAACCAAGGACTCACTGACAGTTTCTTTCAGTACATAAATAGAAGACAGTAGAACAACCATTTTAACTATCCTGTATATACATACATACAAAATTTCTCCTTCTTTCCCTTTAGAGTTCTGTTCTTGTGATGAATTTCTGGAATCTTGATTATTATATTCCTTGCTGTAGATTTATTTTGGTTTTGGCTATTTGGAGTTCTATATACTTCATTTAATTGTGTGTAAAATTTTTTATGTATGTTTTGGATGTTTTCTGCCCTTATTTCTGTGAAGAGGGTTTTTATGGATTTTGCACTGTCTCAACCTTTCTCACTGATTCCATTTAAGCTTGTACTGTTCTTCTGTGCTTCATCTTATAAATTTGGATTGATTTTTCATGGTCTATATTTTTAAGATGCCTTTCTTTCCATGGTTGCTAGCCACAATGCTGTCTTTTAGATCTGACATTCTATCCTCACTTTCATTTAATCTGCTGTGTATACTTCAAATGGAGTTTTTAATCTCCTGGATTTCTGTTTGGATCTGTTTCAAGCTTCCATTTTTTTTTCTATGTTGAGCATTCCTGATTTTCATCATTTTCCTGAGTGCCTCTATTTTTAATCTGTTTCTGCTTTAATGTCTTTCATTTGATCATCATTTCTTTTTGCAACTTGATTATTTTTTCTATAGCCTCTTCCATTTGCTTTTCACTTCTGTTGCTATCATTTCAGAAAGTTGAAGTGGTTTGTTTCCAATTTTTTTTTATCTCACTGTGCTTTGGACTTGTCCTGGGTGGGCTAGTGGTGTAGGGTTGCATTTTGCTTCTGTGTCTTGTCACTTTTTACTTTCACCTTTTATTTTATTTTGTTTTCTGTGTTGATGCTTCTAGATGTCTTATGGTAGATAACTTTTTCTCTAGTATTGAGACTTCCCTAGGAAATACCTGTTTCTCAGTGATGTCTTCTAGATACATGTGGTTTTTGGTTTTTGTGTCTACCCCAAGAACCTACCTTACCAATGTGTTGAGGATGAGAAGTTGCTATCTATTTGGCTCAGCATCCAGTCCTTTGGCACTGGACTACAGTGATGGTTATGACCTCATACAATCACACTGTTGTCATGCCAGTAATAAAAACTGAGTAATACAGGTATGTCATCCTGGCTAAATCAGTATAGTTAACAATAACAATAGTCATAAGCACAACCTGGCTACTGACAAACTGTTAACTGTTAATCTAATACCTTTAATGATAGGAGAAAATCCTATAGTTATATAACAAAATTCAACATATAAAACAACTTGTATGCAATGATTTCCCCTTAGTTCAATGATTTTACCTTGTTGGAGGGAGGTTTAGAGGCATACGGGATATGATAGAAAGAAACAAATGAAGTCAAATATAGTAGGAGCAAGGCTGGAAGGCAAAGGATGATCACCCAAATTTTGGGAAATTAGAGGACACAAGATTGAAAGAAGAGAAAGCGAAGCTGTGTTGAAGTGAACCAGAAGGAGAAGAAAATAGTGGGAAGACAGTGAAACCATTTTCATGTTTACTCACATAAAAGTATCATAAAATCAAGTGAGATTGTTGAGGAAAGAAAAAAGACAAGTAGAAGAAAATAAAAAGGAATATAAGACATCTAAGTCATGAAAGAAAAGAAAAAAATTGAAAAAACCCCCAAATAACTGCAGAAAACAAAACAAAACAAAACAAAACAAAAACAAAACAGAAAAACCCCAATGAGACAGAAACAGGAAAACCAATCAAATGAAGAAAAATAAAAGTAGTAAAATTCCTCTTGTGTCTATCGTTCTGTGGCAGGTTCAAGTCGGATCCCAGAAATTGTGTACTCCAGCAAAGTTTGCAGTGAGATTGGTGTTGGCTATGGAGCTGGTCTTGGCCTCTTTTTTGGGGGCTGGGACTGGTCTTGTGTTGCTGGCGTTCTTCCTAAGCTTATTGATAAAAATTGGCAATGACGCCCACCCACTTCTGTTCTGCATGTCTGTGTGTCAAAGCACAGGGCTGGTTCACCTAATTTACTAACTGTTGGCTGGTGTTCTCACTGCTGCCTTGGACTTTTCCACTACACTGTTCTCATGTACTCATTGTGTGTACCCATGCCAGGTCCTTGCTGGGGTCCTGGGGGTCCCACTTGAGACAGGCTGTATTTTCAATATTGTAAATGAACAGCTGCTTCACATTATTTTCATTTTCTTTTTTCTTTTTCTTTTTTTTTTTTTTTTTGGTACCGGGAATTGAACTCAGGACCTTGTACTTGCCAGGCAGGCACTGTGCCACTGAGCTATATCCCTGGCTATTTTCATTTTCTGACTTTCTCATTCATTTTTTATTTTAAAGAGAAAAAACTAACAAAACAACAACAATGAAGACAAAAACAAAACAGCACAGAAACAACTAAAACAGCACATGACCTCAAAACAAAATGATAGGAATTAACAATAGTTGCTACACTGCATGCTGTTATCTTCAGTGAAATTGCTCAGTCCACCAGATGTAAGAATGCAAGATTGATCAAACAATCAAAGACAATAACAAGTAATAAAAAAAATTTGAAATGATATAGAACTTCATCATACAAGATGATAGGAATTCAACAATGGTTCTTATATTGCATATTATTGTCTTCAAATCAGTTGTTCTGATCACCAGATATAAGCACGCAAAATTGGTCAAGGAAAAAGAAAATTCTAAGCATTAACTGTTTCTTTCAATAAACCACAGACATAAGCAATACATCTATTCCAGCTATCCTTGTATATACATATAAATTTTGTTTTTCATTTTAAAGAAAAAGAAACAAAATAACAAAAGCAAATACATAAACAAAACAGCATAAAAACAATAAAGATGATACAGAATTTCAAAATAAGGTGATAGGATATTAACAATGGTTGTTATATTACATAATGTTATCTTCAAAGTGGTTGCTCAGATAACCAGATATAGGCAGATAAAATTGATCAAACAACTACATATTAACTGCTCCTTTCAATAAACCAATAGAAATTAGCAGTAAAATTATTTTAGCTATCTTGTGTATATATATAATACATATACATATATTTTTTCCTCTTCCTTCTTTCTTTTTCTTCTCCCCTTCTTCATCCCAGTTGCTTCTTTCTATTTGAGCAATTTCCTTTCCTTTCACAATATCTATTGTACCTTTCACTTGACTTCCCTACTTTTAGCGCTTTGGGCTTTGAGTCAGCCTCATCCTGCTCCTTAATTCTTCACTAAAGTGCGGGCACAAACCCAGAGAAAAGCAGAGGGTCTTTTCACAGGAACTCCATAGCTCCCAGACCTCTACCTGATGCTACAGTATGGTGGGTTATGGACTAAAGACCACAGAAGAGAGGACTTACCTGGAAGGTTTCTTCTCCTCATGACTGGCATATGTCTTCAACAAAGGCTATAGTTGCTGTTATGGTTTGGATAAGTGTTTCTCAGAAGTCTGTATGTTAAATAAAGCCTCAGTCCCCAATCTGAGGTGTTGTTAGGGGTAGTCGTGGAACCTTTGAGAAGCAGTCCCAAGTGAGAGATCTTGAGGCATGTGTTGGTTTGGGGTTTTTTTGCAAGGTGAACAATATAACACAGGACACATTTTTTATAAGATTATTTATAATAGTCACCCAAAGAATCATACACAAGAGAGTGCAGGACATGTGTCCACACACTAAAGGACCAAAGAATTCAGCTGAGGGCCTGAGTCCCCTGATAATGTCCTGCATGAGATCAGCTGAAGACCTAGAGCCCATAACAATGTCTCATGCAGGCCTGTTTCACGAATCTGTGCTGGGAAGGCCCAAAGGTTAGTGGTGGAATTTAGAAAGACTGTGCCAGTGGGATGAAGGATCTGTGCTACCAGGCTGAGGGATCTGCACTGGAGCCAGGAAGTGATGCTCAAAATAAGAACCAAATCTCCCCTCGAAAGTACCACAGCCATCCTTAGCAATAGTGAGGTCCCAAGCTCCTCTGATGATGAAGACAGCTGAGTTCCCATGAGGAAATCCAGTGCAGCAAGCTTCTCCAGGAGACTGAGCAGTGCACCATCTTTCCCTCTGGAGTGAGGAAGCAATGCTCAAAGTGGCTCCCCCAAAGTGAGCCGAAGCTATTCTCAGGGTCAACAAGGTCCTGAGCTCTTCAGAGGATGAAAACAGCCAAGTTCATCAGGAAAGCCAGCCTGACAATCTCTTCCAAAAGAACCAACAGCTCGTGAAAGCTTCTACCAGCTCCCAACAGTCTAGCCTTCTTCTTCTCCATTTCTGCCTCTTATGGTGCTGGCAACAATCCTCAGGTGAGCCCCTCTCCCCCAACACCCAGCCCCATGCTTATTAAGTTCAGCTGGGTATTACAAGTTGACCATCAATTGTCAATCCACCACAGTGGGCATGAACTTCCTCTTTCTCTTATGCTTCCTGGCCATGAAATGAGCAACTTCACTCTACCACACACTCCTACCCTGATGTGCTGCCTCATCACAGGTCCAAAGCAACAGGGCCAACCATTTGTAGACTAAAACCTCTAAAACTGTAAGCACAACATATACCTTTCTCTTTATAAATTGATTGTCTCAGAAAGTTTAATAACACAGTTACTCTTTACTTCTTACTTCTGATCACAAAAACATGCTCCCCTAGTTTTATGAATGTTGACTTGGAGCTTTGATTTTATTTTTTCATTTAAAAATGCTTTCTCTTCTTACAGTTGCCATTTCTTTTTATTGAAGTACATCCTTTAATAGTTCTCTTGGTGAAAGTCTGTGGGTGGAAATTCTCTGTCTTTTTCCTTCTAGCACAGCAGGATAGATGGGACTAAGATTTCTCAGCAACCACTGCTGCTGTTGGAAGTCTGCAGCCCATTCTAGTAATGTTTTGTTTTGGTGGTCTGTCTTTGCTCTTTGGTAGCAGAGCTGAAACTGTCCATGTTCCCTCTACTCCTCTCCCTCTTTTCATGCTGATCAGCTCCAACAAGCATGGGTATTGTTGTTTTGCAGGAAGGCTACCCTTAGGCTGGGGTACCATAGGTAGCCAGAGGGTCTGTGGGAATATACTGGTTGCATCCTTTCTTCATTTCAGGGACTGTACTTTTTTCTCTGAGGCATATAATTGAACTTTTTCACACCTACCACTTCCTATTTTGTTTCTACTTGTTCCATTTAAAAATCCCTTGCTATGCTTTAATTGATGCATATGGTTTCTTACCTCTTATGATCATGCTGGTAAACTGCCCTTGAGTGTCCTGCTCTTGGAGGCTGGAGCAGCACTTTGCCAGCAGCTCCCTGTTAGATTCTGCTGACTAGGTACAGTAAAAGAGAGAAGGGAGGTGAGGATTTCCTGTGTGACTGTTCCTTGGCTGCTTCTGTTCTTGGTGCTTCTCGTCCATCAGGAATATTTGCTTCTTTTCATTTACTCCACATCTTATTGGCTGTAAGATGCACCATCTGCTTCTCTGCTGTGAGAAAGGAAAAATGTTCTGCCAATTAAACAGTATCATGTCACTCAGAGAAAGGCATGTCTAGATCTTGGGGATAAGGGCCTGGGATATAGCTCAGTGGCATAAGTGCTTGCCTGACAAACCTGAGGTCATGAGTTTGATTCCCGGTATAAAAAAAAAATAGATCTTGGGGATATTAAAATGTGAAAAATAGGTAAGATACAGGTTTTAGGGTTTCTTGCATAGTTCTCTAAGACTGTGTTACAACTAGTGGTCTTGTGTTCTTTTTGTTCTGTTTTTTTTTTTAGAGAAATACTCCTCCTCTCACCATTTATTGTTCCTGAACTCCTGCTAGCCATAGTGCAAGTCCCTTTTCTCCTCAGGGCTGTTCTCATAGCCATTTGGTACTGAAGGTGCACATCACTCACCAAGAGTGGGGAGGTAAAGACTTTCTCTAATCATATGGAAGGTGGACAAAGTATAAGTGTTGGTAGCAGGTACCCCAGGTGTTTTGACATGTGTATTATGCACCACTTCCCAAAGTTAATCATCTATGCTTTTGTCTTTCCTTTGGGACAATTATAATCTTCTTGTGCTTGAATCCTGACCATCCATTCTAGACCTCATGCATTCTTGTCCAGCATTATCTCACACTCATTGCCACCCAGAGGCATTAGTTTCTTGCACAGTACAGGCCAGTTTTAGTTGCCTCAACATACCACCCTCTTGTCTCATTTTCTTGCCTCCAGACCTTCCATCTGAGCTCCCTGCCTTTTGCCTATACTGCATCCATTAGGATTTCTTTTTCTTTTTTTTTCTTTTTTTTTTTTTTTTTTGCTTAGAGTCTCCTGCTGTGTAACAGTTTGCAAAAATGCCATAAATTCTTCCCCTTCCAAGTTAATTTCTCCACCCTTTGGAGCTGTTTGGAAATGCAATACAAGCAGCTGCTTATCAAAGACCAGCCTGTGGGGCTTGCTCCCCTGAGACCACTTTGTGAATGAGCCTGCATAGACCTCCACAGGAGGAAAGACTCCAAAGAAGTGCCCAGCCAGACAGCAGACATGGGAGGGAAGCCATCTTGCATCCTCCAGGAGCAGAGCAAGAAGGTGCTAGCAGAAGCCAGCCTCACTGGCTCAGGTCATGGCTTGGTGGCAATCAGGAGGGTTTCAGTCACTGAGCTTTGGAGTGGGGTGCTTTGCAGCAAAAGGCAATGCGCTTGTGACAAACAGCTGTATCTTTGTTTCATCTTCATTCTAGAGATTTCTAGAATTCTAGGCTGAAAGTTGTTTGTTCTAAGAACTTTGAGGATGTTGCTTAATTAATTTTTAGCACTGTGGTGGAGGGACAGAGTCAGTCTGGTTTGCTCTGTGAGCAGTCCTCATTCCACATTCTCCCCATGCCAGTTCTGGATGCTTTCAACTTTTTTCCATTGTCTTTGATCTTTTCAGTTTCACAATGGTGCATTGAGGTGTGAATTACATATTGCTTATCCTGCTTGGGATGCAGTGATATTTTGAAAAATGATAGCTGTTATTTTTTCCAATATTGCTTCCTCTCCATCTTTCTCTGGGCTTTCTATTAGAATCCCAATTGATATATATTAGGCAGATTTACATTTTCTTCTGTGACTTAATATTTCCTCCCACATCTATGTTTCCCATCTCTGAATTTCTCTGGACTGTATTCCAGATAACTTCTGACACACCTTTCCCAGATTCTTTCAAACCTTGTTCAATGTGCTACTTTGCTCATATTTTTATTATTTTCCAAGTCATCTTTTCCCTTGCTAATACATTTAAGCTTCCTTTGAATTTTTAAAACATGTTAACATTTTAGTAGTACAAATCTGGTGCTTCTACTATCTACAGTCTTACTGATTTCTATTTTTGCTTTTTTCCTCCCTAATCACTCATAGTACCTTTATTCCTCATGTGCACTGTTTGAGGATTTTCTCTCCTGTGAGCTGGGAATTTTTTCAGAATAAACCAGGCTGAAGTTATGTTTCTCCAGAGAGGTTGACGCCTTCCTTTGATTTTCTTGCTCCTTGTCCTTGTCCTTGTCTTTTTCCTCTTTCTCTTGTTCTTCTTCCTTCTCTTCCCTCCTCCTCACCCCTCCTCCTTTTCCTTCTGCTCTTCTTCCTCCTTCATGTCTCTTTTTCGCCTCTTCTTTTTGTTCTTTCTTTTCTTCCTTTTCTCCTCCTACCTGCTTGCCTCTCCTTTTGTCAGTTAGTGGGAGGGATCTACATCCGGAAATACTTTAGAGTTTATCTTGAGGTTTTGGGGGCTACACGGGTGACTGAATAGTCTTGTCCAAGGACCCTTGCACTGTCACAACATCCAGAGCAGGGAAAGTCATAGAGCAGGGCCAAGACAGGCAGGTTTGTTTCTGTCTCCTGTGTAGTGGATTTACTTCTTATTTTCTCTTACACCGTGGACTTATCACACAGAAATCCCCAGGGGTACCCTGGTCTCCCCGTTTTTCCTGCTAGGTAGGTATTGGGTATTGTCTTCCTTTCCCAAGGCCTCTGAGGCTGTTCCAGGACCAATAGGTCTCTGGGGTCTGTCTCACACTTTCAGGAGCACAACCAGCAGTCTTGGCTTCATTTCATCTTTAGGTTCTGGCCAGCCACTGCCATGGTGTATCTGGGTTGTGGGTTGCAAGTTCTGGTGGCCCACATGAAGGTCAGCAGCTGCATGAGATGGGGTGGGGTGGGGTGGGATTTGAATGATGCCTGCAAAGGGGTCCTGTCTTATTTACTTTTCTCATTGCTGGAATAAAATACCTGACACCCACAAGTTAAAGGAGAAAAGATTTATTTCATTCACAGTTTGCAGAGGTTTCAGTCCATAGTTAGCTGGCTCCAAAGCAGGGTGGCATGGCACAGGGATAGGCAGAGAAGAAGCTGTCTACAGCAAGGTAGGCAGGAAGCAGCAGCAGCAGCAGCAGGCCTCCCTTTATATTTCGTCTGGGCTACAAGCCTTTTGGGTGGTGCTACCCACATCCAGGGTGGGCCTTCCCATTATCCACTCCTGGAACTATGCTAAACCAATCAATGAACTAAGTACCAAACACCCTTAAACCCAATATCACACACCCTAGATCCAGCCAGCACCAAAAAGCCCCACCTATGTGTATGAGGCTTTGAGGTAACATCTAGATACAAGCCATAGCAGGTCCCCATTTTATATGAACAGTTTCAGTCTCTCCACTGTTCAGGGACAAGACCACCACTACCCAGACTGGGATTCAGCAGGCCTGTAGCTTTAGCCTGCTCACAATAAGGTGTCTTTTATTTCTGTCATTTATGGAAACCGGGCTGCAACTTTTATGTTTTTATCTGTAACTGCCATATGTTTGCAGCAGAGGAGGTAATGAGAGGGTATACTCAGGGCCCATCCTGACCACAAGTTCAAGTTAAGACTTTGAAGCCTGTACTTTGGTAGTGATTATGTTGTAGACAGAATAATCTCCCAATTAAGAAGCTACATGTTTTCTTCACATAGATTCATTCCTCCCTTAAGAGACCCTTATGTAGTTGATAAGAACATGAGCTTTGCAATTTCTGTGCAAATCCTAGTTCTCTCACTTGATAACTGTAATCTCCAGCAAATTACCTACTCTGAGTCTCATTCCTCATTTGTGCAATTCTGAAAAATCATCCAGTGACTATCTCCTGAGCATCTCTGTATGCTGGGCCCAGGCACTGAGGTGAGAGAATGGCACTGGAGATGTTCCACTCTCCAGAACCTGTGTTTATGTGGAGGAATCTGGGGAGATTTTCCTGGATTGTCCAGCTGGGTTCTGTTCAATTTTCCTTCTTACACAGAGAGGAGGAGGAGCTGCTTGTGCCTCTTCAGGAGGGGCACACTGATTTGAAGACTTTTATGCAGGTCAGCACAAGGCAAGCAACAGCTGAGGGATACTGGGTTTGTTCCCTGTAAAGCAGAGATGGCCAGTGCATGAGTGTTGAGGGGAGAGGGAACCCAAGGTTACCCATGTGCCAAAGGTTCCCCTGACCCCTGGCCCCTTGCTCCTCCTGCATCTTCTGTGAAATCCAAAGATGAGCTTCACTGAGTTTCTTTGGGGTTACTCCCTTGCAGCTTCTTTCCATCCCAAGGTGAGCAGCAGGCAGGCCTGAATGTCCCTCTTCCTAAACCTCACTGGGGGCAAGCACACATTCCTACCTGATTCTCTGTGCCAAGGATGCTCCACAGGAAACAGGGTGTCCCCTTGACTGTTCTCTGGGGAGAGTGAGGAGCTCCTAGGGGGCAGTGAGGAGGAGGCCACTATGCTTGAGTGGACAACCCCATAGAGGATCATGTCCACTTTGTGGGTTCCTGGAAGGCTATCACAGAGCTCACTGAGCACCCAGCTGTGGTCAAGACCATTATGGAGCTGAAAGCTGGCTTTCCCAGGCCAGAAGATGGGCTGGAACTTCAGGCCCATGGGACAAAGCCCAGGAGCTGATCAAGGTTTGAGTCTCTGTCCATAAATGAGGAACCATGGTCCCTTGGCCCACGTAGGCAGGGACATTTTCCTCTTAGCTACATGCAAAGACTCAGCCCCAGCAGGCTGGTTTCTGTGTGACTCTGTTAACTACTTGCCCTGCAAAGTCTTAATGCACATGTGCCATGATACGAGACTGCCCCTTCACCTCCTGAAAGGAAACAGATTATTACATATGTAGTAATTAGCTTTAAAATGCTTAGGCATAAAATTGCAATGTTGGTATAAGTTAACTCTAAACTGCACCTTAGAGACTATGAGTTTTTGAAATGTTCCATCATGAATCAATACTTTGCAGGTAGTTTCTTAGCACTTCTGACTTCATTATCAAAAACTACAACAGAAGGTTGTTAGGAATCATTCTTGACCCTCTGGGGGCTTGGGGGCTACCCGCCACACCCATAGTGTGTCTGCCTGGGCTAGGCTGAGCCCTGGACATCTTCAGGAAGCCTGGTGAGTCTGGGCTCTGCCTCCCTGACCAGCGTGCAAGGCAGGCAAAACTTCGGGCACCCTCTGGGACCTCAGTGGCTACTGCCACACCCACAGTGTGTCACCCCAGGCTGGGCTGAGCTGAGGACACCTTCGGGAACCCTGCTGAGCCTGGGCTCTGCCTCCCTGACCAGCCTTGCACAGGCAGGTGAAATCTTGGGCACCCTCTGGGCCTCAGGGTCTACCCTCTACACCTATAGTATGACTTCCTGGCCTGTGCTGAGCCCAGACATCTTCAGGAAGCCTGGTGAGTCTGGGCTCTGCCTTCCTGACCAGGGTGCAAGGCAGGTGAAACCTCAGGCATCCTCTGGGGCCTCGATGGCTACCTGCCACACCCATAGTATGGTGGCCTGGCTGGGCTGCCACAACTCACCAGCACAGGAGCTACACTGAGCAGTGGGGATCTTCAGACTCTTGTCTGGCCACAACATACAATCAGGACAGTGAGACTGCACTATTGGGAGTTTCTAGTTCTTCAAAAATGACAAAACAGAGGAGCAAAGTGCAATCCCAGACCTCCACACTACCCAAAACAAGTCCAGGAGGCATCAACACAGAAAAGCCTGGAAGTCATACACCTGAAATTCAAGTAAAGAAACAACTCCATCAGGCCATAGAAGACATCAGATCAGAAATAATGTCTCAGGTGAGAAAAGAAATGACAACAATAATGAAAGAAATGTTCAGCATATCCAAAGATGACATACACAAGAAAATAGAAAAGCATAGACAACTCAATGAAACCTTCAGGAAACAATATAGAAAAGACCTAGAAGATGTGAAACAGATGCAAACAGATATCCAGGAACTTAAAAATTCCATTGGAAACTTGCAAAATTGCCTGAATGAAGCTGAAGATAGACTTTCAGACCTTGAAGACAGCACTGCTACCAATGAAGGTGAAAGGAGGAATCTCTTAAAAGCAACAAGGAACCAGGAAATAACAATTCAACAACTGCAAGACGAAGCAAAGAGAAACAATGTCAGATTAATAGGTATTAATGAAACAGCAGGTGTCAACACAAATGACATAAAAAGACTATTTGCAGAAATAATAGCAGAAAATTTCCCAAGCATGGTAAAAGAATTGGACATCCAGATAAGTGAAGCATACAGAACTCCAGTTAATCATAATCAGAATAAATCTACACCCAGACATATAGTGATCAGGATCCCAGAAACTCAGCAAAAACTCAGAATATTAAAAGCTGTTAGAGAAAAGAAACAGATCACCTATAAAGGAAAGCCTATCAGAGTCACCTCAGACTTCTCAGCACAAACCATCAAGGCAAGAAGAGCTTGGAGTGAAGTATTTCAGGAACTGAAAGAAAACAACTTCCAACTCAGATTGATGTACCCTGCAAAGCTATCTTTCAAATTTAATGGAGAAATAAAATATTTTCATGATAAAGAACAACTGAAGAAATTCATGAGTGCCAAACCAATCCTACAAAGAGTATGAAAAGATATATTCAAAAGAGATAAAACAGACTGTAACTTTAAGAACAACAGAAAAGAATCACCAAGAACAGCAAGCAATTAAACAGAGGGAAAAAGGAGGATCCAACAGCAGGAAAATAGCGTGACAAAGATAAGCCAGTACATATCAGTTGTAACCATCAATGTGAATTGTTTCAATGCGCCAAACAAAAGAAGCAGACTTGCAGAGTGGATTAGGAAACAAAACCCAACCATATGCTGTATACAAGAAACACATTTAACTCAAAAGGAAATTCAGAGACTGAAAATTAAAGGATGAAAACAATACTCCATGTGACAGGAACCCAGAAAAAAGTGGGTGTAGCTATTCTCTTTGCAGGCAGTGTGAACTTCAAACCAAGAACAATGAAAAGAGATAAAGAAGGTGACTACATACTTGTGAGGGGGAAGCTTCAAGAGGAAGAGATAAAAATCATAAACATCTATGCCGCAAATGTAGGAGCACCGACCTATATAAGACAAATTTTAACAGATGTGAAAAATGAAATAAGTAGCAACACAATCATAACAAGGGACTTTAACATGTCATTGTCACAAAGAGATAGATCAACTAGACAAAAAATTGGGAAAGAAATAACAGAACTTAACCAAACATGTGAACATATGGACTTAGTAGACCTTTACAGAATGTTCCACCCAACAGCATCAGAATACACATTCTTCTCAGCTGCACGTGAGACGTTCTGTAAAATAGACCATATACTAGTACATAAAACATGTTTTAATATATGCAAAGGAATTGAAATTATCCCATGTATACTATCAGGTCATAGTGCAATGAAATTGGAAATTAATGACAAAAGAAAACACAAAAACTCCATAAACAGTTGGAAATTAAATAACATCCTCCTGAACAACCAATGGGTCACAGACGAAATCAAAGTAGAGATTAAACACTATTTACAAGCAAATGAAAATGGAGATACAACCTACAGGAACCTGTGGGATGAAATGAAAGCAGTCCTCAGAGGGAAATTTATAGTGGTGAACCTGTACCTCAGGAAAACAGAACAAGCCCAAATAAACAATCTTATACTGCACCTCAAGTTTCTAGAAAAAGAAGAGCAAGTCAAACCCAGAGCCCAAAGAAGGCAGGAAATTATAAAGCTCAGAGCAGAAATTAATGCAATGGAGACTAAAAAAACAATTCAAAGAATGAATGAATCAAAGAGCTGGTTCTTTAAAAGAATAAATAAAATAGATAAACCCCTAGCCAACCTTATTTAAAAAAGGAAAGAAAAACCTGAAATACATGCAATTAGAAATGAAAGGGGTGAAATCACTGTAGATCCTGAAGAAATTCAGAAGATCTTCAATATCTACTTTGAAAATCTTTACTCTCATAGGATGGAAAACTCAGAGGAAATGGACAGATTTCTAGATACTTATGAATTACCAAAGCTGACTGAAGAAGATATAAAAATTCTGAATAACTCAATATCAGCCAGTTAAATTCAGAATGTAATTAAAAACTTGCCAATGAAGAAAAGCGCTGGTCCTGATGGATTCACAGCTGAATTTAGGGAAGATTTAGCACCAATTCTTCTCAAACTCTTTAATGAAATTGAAAGGGAAGGAATTCTCCCCAACTTATTCCTGGAGGTAAATATTCTAATACCAAAACCAGAGAAAGACCCAGCCAAGAAAGAGAACTACAGACCAATCGTCTTAATGAATAGAGATGCAAAAATTCTCAATAAAATACTAGCCAACAGAAAAGAACAAGTTATCAAGAAGATTATACACCACTACCAAGTGGGATTCATACCAGGAATGCAGGGATGGTTCAATATACGCAAATCAGTCAATATAATACATCATGTCAGTAGAGCCAAGGACAAAAGTCACATGATCATCTCCATTGATGCAGAAAAAGCCTGTGATAAAGTCCAACACTCATTCATGTTGAAAACCCTACAGAAAATAGGAATAGGTAGGCTTTACCTCAAGCTGATCAAAGCCATCTATGATAAACCAACAGCTAACATCATACTAAAAAGTCAAAAATTTTAAGCTTTCACTTTAAAGTCAGGAACAAGACAAGGATGGCCACTGTCACCACTTCTATTCAATATAGTTCTGGAAATATTGGCTAGAGCAATTAGACAAGAGAGAGAAATAAAATGAATAAGGATAGCAAAGGAAGAAATAAAATTGTCATTATTCACAGGTGACATGATACTCTACATAGAAGACCCCAAAAATTCCACCAAAAGTCTCATGGATTTAATAATCAAATTAAGTAGCATAGCTGGAGACAAAGTTGACACTCAAAAGTCAATAGCATTCCTGTACACAAGTAACAAACAGACTGAGAGAGAAATTAGGGAAATTACACCTCTCACAGTAGCATGTAAAAAGATGAAATACTTAGGAATCAATCTAACAAAAGAAGTGAAAGATCTATACAGTGAAAATTATAGTACTCTGAAAAAAGAGATCAAAGAGGATATCAGAAAATGGAAAGATATTCCATTTAAGATATTCCATTCATGGATAGGAATAACCAACATTGTGAAAATGGCCATACTCCCAAAATTGTTGTACAAATTCAATGTAATCCCAATTAAAATACCATTAGTATACCTCACAGATCAAGAGAAAACTTTCCTAAAATTCATCTGGAACCAGAAGAGGCCTAGAATAGCAGAAGCAATGTTGGGAAACAAAGTAAAGACAGGAGGCATCACAAACTCTGACTTAAAATTATGTTACAAACCTACTGTGATAAAATCAGCATGATACTGGCACAAAAACAGACTTGAAGATGAATGGAACAGATTAGAAGATGCAGATACAACTACAAACACACTCAGTCACCTTATCTTCGACAAAGGGGCCAAACATATTCAATGGAAGAAAAATAGCCTCTTCAATAAATGATGCTGGAAAAACTGGCTTTCCACATGCCAAAGACTAAAGCTAGACCCATGTCTTTCACCATGCACTAAATTAAAGCCACAATGGATTAAAGATCTAAATATTAAAACAGAAACACTAAATTTATTGGAAAACAAAGTAGGTAAAAATCTTGGTGACATTGGGATGGACAGAGAGTTAATGAACAAAAACCAAACTGCACAGGACATACTCCAAAGAATCAGCAACTGGGATCTCATTTTATTGAAAAGTTTTTGCACATCTAAAGAAATCACCAATAAAGTAAAAAGAAAACTCATGAAGTGGGAAAAAATTTTAGCCAACTGCCCCTCAGACAAAGGACTTCTATCTAGGATATATAAAGAATCAAAAAAATCAGGCCTCCCAAATTCAAAGACCCAATCCAAAAATGGGCATGTGAGATGAATATACACTTCTCTAATGAAGAGATACTAATGGCAAATAAATATATGAAAAAATGTTCAATGTCATTGGTCATTCGAGAAATGCAAGTTAAAACAAGACTGAGATTCCATCTCACCCCAGAAAGAATGGCTAGGTCAAGAAATCAACCAATAACAAATGCTGGAGAGGATGTGGGGAGAAAGGAACCCTACTCCACTGCTGGTGGGAGTGTAGATTGGTGAAACCACTGTGGAAATCAATTTGGAGATTCGTCACAAAACTAGGATTGGAAGTCCCATTTAACTCAGCTATTCCCCTTCTGGGTATTTTCCCAGAAGAATTAAAGACATCACACCACAGCAATATATGTGCACCCATGTTTATAGCAGCACAATTTGTTATACCTAAATCTTGGAAACAACCCAGATGCCCATCCACTGAGGAATGGATAAAAAAGTTGTGGTATTTCTGTACAATGGAGTATTACTCAGCTATTAAAAAAGATAATTCTTTTGTAGGTAAATGGATGCAACTAGAGACCATACTCATAAGTGAAATAAATCAGACCTTCATGTGTAAACATCATATTATTTCCTTAGTGTAGGAACCTGAAAGACTAGGTAAAACTCAAAACGTACAAGAGAAGATAGGAAAGGGAAAGAAATTGCTCAAAAGAAGGAACGACTGGGGTGAGGGAAAGAAGATAAAAGAAAGAAGGCAAAACATAAATATATATATGAATAGCTGCGATGACTGTATTGCTGTTGTCTGATGGTGTATTGAAATGAGTTAATGCTCACAATTTTTTATGTTCTGAGCTATTGTGCACGCTTTTGTCTTGTGGTCTGAGCAACTGATTTGAAGGTAACACTATGCAATGGAATTACGATGGTGAACTCCTACCATCTTGTCTAATGAAACTCTGTATTATCTCTAAGGTTTCATTAAAGAATTATTTTCTTATTCTCTTTAATGGTTTGAGCAATCTTTCATTCTTATATCTGACAATCTGAGCAATGTAGTTGAGGAGAACAATATGCAATAGAGCAACCACTGTTGATTTGTATTAATTTGTCTTGAGACCCTGTATCACTTTGAATGTTCTTGCTTTGATTTGTTTATGTTTGTGATACTGGCATGCTGCTACTGTTCTATTTTTTTGTTTGTTTGTGTCTCATGTACTACACTCTTCAAAATTAAAAAAAAAAAAAAGAAACCATTCTTTGCCAGTAAACTGAGTCCCTGGATGTGGTTTGAGCTCAAGCGCCCAGCATCCGGACCCTTTAGAGTAGTGGTAGCAAACCTATGGCACCTCTGCTGAAACGAGTCTGACACCTATGGGTCCCACTCACCCTTCACCTCACTGCAGGCCTAACTCTAAAACTCAGCCCACAGCACATTTGGTGCTCACTGCTAGATGGTCGCTGAGTTGAACTCCAAGTGAAATTTTCAGTCCTAGGTCTTGACAGAATTCCTGAGAGCAGACAGTGGGGTTAGACCTGGCCACAGAATAGGATTTTGTGTGTGTGTGGTTTGCTCATTACCCATGTATAGTAAGTCTTGTTTTACTGTGCTTTTCTACTTGCCCTTGAGGGGAAGGGATAACAGCCTCCACCTATCTTCAACCACTGGGGTCTTCAGGTATTTACCAAAAGACCTTGAACCTGCAGATCAGTCCAGCTTCTGAGGTCAAATTCAAACAACATACAGTGAATAATCTTTGCATTTAAAAATGTATTTAATGTTTTTTTAGGGGCATGGAAAAGTGCTATGCTAATAAAAGTACTTTCATATCTGCCCTTGTATTGCATTTTATAGTTTAAGAAGCATTTCATATATTTAGTATTGATGAAAACAAATTAGCATTCAGGTTTTACCTGAGGTTTTTGTTGGTTCCCAGAGAAATTCTGCTCTAAGCAAAATACTGTTCAACATTCCCAGTGTGGGATGAGTTAAGAGGAAGGTGGCACTCAGGTTTTTGAATGTTAAACTTTTCATCTGAAAGTATAACAGAGATGACAGTAACCTGTGCTGTCTTGGGGTATCATTTGCTGTCTCTTTGGAGAGATGAGAAGGTGTTTCTCAAGACCTGTGCCCGGGTTGTGGCCACACCAGGAGGTCTCTTTCCTTTCTAATCTGGTCACACTCACTGTTTGACATATTTGGGTTCATAAATATTCTGACAGTAATCTGAGATCATGGGTGTCCCAGAGATTTTTTTCAGTACTTAGAATTAAATCCAGGGCCTTTCTACATGTCCAATCCTTTCCTGTGTTTTAAGTTTGAGACAGGGTCTTTCTGGATCACTAAATTGCTCCAGTTGGATTCAAATTTGTGATCCTTCTGCCTCACTGGTATTTTAAAACCAATAAATAATAGGTATTCATCTAAATATGGAATAAACATTTCAAAGATTTTATTTAACTCACTTAATTAATGACAGAATCAGTAAGATATGAAAACCAGTTCCAATAAGAAGCTGAGGAAGATACATAAGTACTATCAGGAATACTGAAATGAATTTGCTACTAGAGGTAAAATTGTATTATATAGAACAATGACATAATGTCTGAAATTATCTTTTTATAGGGTAGAAATCAATTGTATACCAATGGACAAAATTTCAGGTGCATTTATGTGTGGGAATCTTTCCCAAGCACCAAGAACCTTTCATATGTCATTTGTCTTTACTGAGTTGTAAAATAGTGCAGCCAAAGGCAAAGGCACAGATCTTTGTAAAATCAGATGACCCCAAAATGCCCCACACCATCCATTACATTGAAAGAAGAGCCAGCAACATTTTTATCCATCTCAAAACTTCCACTGATGTGGGATACACATAAAAACTATGGGTTTCGGTCATAACCCTGAAACAAAACAGAAGACAGACGTATGAACTTCACAGGGATATAGTAAAGAAAGAATGCTTCAGTGCCATAGTGAACTTCCCACAGGATGAATGGAGAGACTTGGAATCCCTGCCCCCTCCACTCCAAGTCTGCCTTTTCTCCTGATTCCTTCTTGAGAGGGGATGGAGAACCATTCTCTGCTGCACCACACACCATATTGTTATTTCAATCCTCTCCCTTCTAAGCTGGGGAAGCTTTAGTGGTTCCAGATTGTTTTCAGTAAAGTCAGCAAGCTTTTCCTCCACAGTTCCCAAAGATAAATGATCTGGGCTTTGTGGTCCATAAGATATTGGCTGCAGCTCAACTCTGCTGTTGTAGTGTACAAGGACCCATCCCCAGCAACACAAACACTGATAGTGTGGCCCTGTTCCAGTAACTTGATTTAGTACTCTGAAATTTGAGTTTCATATAACTTCCATGTGTCAAGAAATATCATTCTTACTTTGATTTTTTTAACTACTTCATATGTGAAAACCATTCTCAGCTCTTAGCTGTACAAAAACAAGAGGCAATTGGATTAAAGCCCTCTGGCCACAGTTAACCAGCACTAGTTTCAGAGCAGACTTCATACTCCTCACATCATGTTCAAGCCCTTGCAGTTGGGAGTGGAGAAAATTCACTCAAGAGGCTTCTGGAGAAGATTCCTTATAATCCCATGTTCCCATTCAATCCTCCATTATGCTGCTCCTAACTGGCCTTCCCAAATCCCTGCTCTGATGCCCTGATGGCACAAACCTCTTGGTCAGCACACCCTGCAACTCGAGCTCTATTTAGTCACCTTGAATTTGACCCCATGGTGGAATGCCATGGGTAGCAGCTGCCTATCATATTTCCATAGGAGCTATGCTTTACTTGCTTCCTTGCTCTGGGCAGCCGGAGTACAGCTCCCTGCTACTCCTGATTTATAAGCCTCATGTGTGGTGGTTCCAGTTCTGGGGAACCTGCTATGGGATTGGCTGCTGACAAAGGGCAGGGAACCTAGATGCCCCAGACCACTCCCCTAGCAAGCAGGGCATGTGTAACCACGGATCAGCTGCCTGCAGTGGGCGCCCAGGCGTGGGTAGGCTGGATTTGTTCTGGGAGGTCAGAGAGGAGACTCTGATGGGGGGATATCCTTCTTGCTGTTTTGTGCAGCTCCTTTCCCTTTTCAGGCTTGGAGGTGTCACTCCTCTGTTTCTGAAAAGCTCAGGGGACCCAAAAGATGAGTATAGCAAGGGAAGGGTGCGGTGTAGGAAGAGCTGCAGAGAGAGAGACCTGTGGGTGAAGGAGGCTGACAAAGAAGGCCCCACCCCAGCCCCCAGAGGCTTGGATAAGACAGTACCCTGAGCTAGGGAGGTCAGAGGTCAGAGACGAGCTGGCTTTGGGCAGCCCAAGTCTGCAAACCCCAATGGGAAACAGAAAGAGGTTAGAACCTGTGCATGTGGTGAATGTCAGGGTGAAGAGAAATCCTAGACTTTCCTACAGACTATAATTATTTAGAAAACCACTAAATATTTGATAATACTGTTTTTCCTGCTTTATATAACTTACATAGTCAGTCACTGGGAAGACATTTATGGGCTAGCAATGTCTTGCTTTTGGATCGTCTGCACTGCCAGACAGACAAGGCAGTTAGTCTGAGAGAGAGACCATGCAGGCTGAGCTGAGGGCTGGAGTCCGGCTCCTGGAGGCTGAGGCTACCTTCCCTCCCTGTTCCATGGCATTGAGGAAGGTGTGAAGGTGAGGGTGCTGGCAGGAACTGCATCAAGATGCAGGCTGGTTTGGACTCTTGGTTACTAGTGATACGAAATGCCAGTGTACTAAAGCAAAATAGCAATTTATGAAAAGGACAGCTGTTTATTGTAAGGGATGTCTGGTGGCATTTAGGAGAGGAATGAGGTGGACAACTGAACCACTGGGTGGTGGAACCTGCTGTTCCCACTCCTTCGTCTTTCCTTGGCTCTGCTCCCCTCTGAAGACTGCTGCCACCTGCTGCCTGTGGCTGAAGTGGGAGTGCTGAGAGCTGCCGGCGGGGCGGCTGCTGCTGGCAGAGTGAGCTTTCAGTCCCAGGCCCTTGGGCATAGGTTCTGACTGGTCATTGACTGGCTGCTCTGGTGGTCACCGTGCAATGTGAGGGAAGGGCCCACTGACCAGGTTAGGCTCTGCAGTGGCCCTGTGTCTATTTGCAAGGTTGCTTCTCTGGATGGAGTGGATGAGGGTGCCACTGGGTTCTCCCCCTCCCCGTTTCTCCCACACTGGCATCAAGACACAGCTTAACAGGCATCTCTGTGATGTCCCCAGGATCCTTCATCCAATGGGACTTGCTCAGCACACCAAAGGAGTGGGGTAGTCAGACTGGGTGAGTGGTGAGGGCCACATACTCTTTAAAGAATCTGCAAGCAGCGATCTAGCCTGCCACAGGCCAGTCACCACATGCCCATGCCGCACACCAGCTCTCCCAGCTTTGTACCTTAGCTTTGGGCCAGCTGTTAACTAGCAACTGTTTATATTTTCTGAGGAGATTATGACATGTGTGTTTGTTGTTTATAGGTATATGTAGTGTCTGTTATGTGCACATATATGTGCCTTTGTTATGTGCATGTTGTGTGTGCACTGTGTATGTGTTACATGTGTATGTGTGTGTTTTTGTTGTGTATATATGTGCTGTATGTGTGTAGATGTGGGTTTTTAAGCTACATGCATCTTTCAGACACCCTGAGCATGAGGCTATATAAAGGAAGAGCCAGTATTTCTCCCTGCAGGGATGTCAGGTGACCATGGCCAACAGTGTCTTCCTCAGTCTGCTGTCCCCACTGGTGATCTATGCAGGCAACTGCTAAGCTCTGTCATCTCAGTAACTTCACTTTAGCAAGAGGTCACCAGGCACCAGCTTGCAAAGAGGTGCTCCCATGCACTTGTTCCTTCGTGGGGCAGATACTCACTGAGCACATACTGTCTATGTACCAGGCTGTGCTGGGAGCTGGGGTTCAGCATGAGCAGACAGCCATGGCTCATCCTTGGCAATGGCCTACAGCGGGGAGGAAGCAACCAGGCAGGGACTGTATGGTGTCCTGTTCAGAAAGGAAGGTGTATGCCCTTGGGACACCTCCATAGGAGCACCCTCTTCTCTCATGGGTTTTCCATTCCCTGGAGATAAGGAGGCAGCAGGCTGGGAAGGTGGAGGGTGGGATGTGGAGGTCTGGGAGTCAGGAAGAAAAGTGTTTCTGAAAGGACGAGCAGCCACAGTGACCACTGTAACTAAAGGACAAGCAAGGATATCTGGAAGTGCCCAGAGGCTGGTAAGTGAAAGTTAGCTACCTCCCCAGACATCTCCTTCAGAGCCTGTTCCACATTGCTTTTGGCACCCACGTCACAGGTGGCTGCTTTTCCAAGACTAACAGCTGTGTTAGGATCCATGGAATGACAGCACTTATGGTACCTGTAGTGCTTGATTCCCTTCCATGGTCTCCCTCCTACCGGTGTGCCTTGGAGAAGGTGGAATAACAAAGGCAACCCTGTGGGGCTATCAACCACCCGGTTTTGCTGGGGAGGAGCCTGAGGCCAGAGGACACCTCTGAGTGCTTTTGATCATCACCTATCTCTATCATTTAGCCTTTCCTGAGCTGGGATTGCCATTCTTTGAGAAGCTAGTAAGATTCTGCCATGCCATCTGGAGGAGGCTGGGGTCCCCCTTTTGGTGGCCATGGCTGCCCTATCATGCCCTGTTAGGCAGGGAAGCTTTCTTCTGTCTCCAGGTGGTCTATTTCCATTTCTCTTTGATGGGCTGACAGGCCTCAGCCAGAGGATGGTATGACAACACTTGAGGGACCTACTATGAGCACATGGGCACCATGAATATGCCTGGTGAGGTCAGCAGGAAGCAGGTGCTCTGAGGGGCCTCACCGGACAGTTCCTTCCCGGCAATGTCAGTGAGCAGTGCAGATTGTGGGTTGGCTGTCCTTAAGAAAAATGTGAAGCTTTTTTTTTTTTCTCCAGAGGACTCATTAATACTTCAAGGTCTGAAATGGGATGTTCCACCCCTACCACACCCTCAGGAAGCTCACGGGTGTGAAAGGCACCTCCTGGTCCCAGGGTGTGTGTTCATTCATCTTGGCTTTTGCAATAAGTGAAGGTAATGATAGTGGGACTAGGGTATGACTGGGAGAATTCCAAGCTTGCTATACAGCCCCAAGAATGGATGTCTGCCCTGGACACCCAGGGCAAGGGGCATAAGGATGTCTAGAAAAGAGCTCTGCCTCCTGTCACCCCCTCAGCAGTGCTCCTCAGTAGATCTCCCCTTCAGGGCTCTGCACTTGGCTGATTTGCTGCCTTTGCAGTCAGGTGGTAAGCCTCTGCCATGTCTTCCTTGCTACTGGCCTTCACCAGCATTTCAAACTGCAGGAGGGAGCCCTGCACTTGGGATGAAGTACAACCTCTGAGCCATGTGTCCTGGCAGTTCCTTCAGCCCTTTCTGGTCCTCATGCCTTGCCAGGGTTGGATCAACATCCTGCTGGGCCTCTGTGCATAGCTGGCCTCTCTGATGGGGGCTGCATGGGCCATCTACACAATTAGATAAAGAATTTGCCAATCTGGACTTTTATGAAAGACTAAGACAACTGAAATCTGAGGTTTGGGAGGGTGGAACCACATTTCAGCTTGCCTGTGGGAATATTTGCCTGTCTCCCATGTTTCCTGAACTACGCTCCTTCCCCTGACCAGCACCTGCACCAAGGGTGGCCTTTTGGTCTCTGCTCCGCTGTTTTGGCAGTGGCTTAGTCTGATGATCAAAGCCCATTCTGAAAAGCATTGGGTTGCATGCAAATGAGCAGGTGCTGCCCAGGGGCAGCAGGAGGATGAGGATGTATCTATATCCCAACTTAGGCACAAAGACCTGCTGGGATCAGTTTATTCTACTTTTTATGCCTCAGCTCCCTTGCCTGCAAAATGTTCACCTGGCAGAGAAGCTAAGAGGATTTGATAACCTACTATATGCAGCATGTGACCCAACTGGGCCTAATGTTGCCCTTCATTCCTGTGGTGGCTGCTCAATAAACGTCGTCCCTTCCCTCCTGAGTGGAGGAGCACACAGGGCACAAGAGAGGCACACTCTTCTCCTAGGTCACAGCTGGGCTGAGCCACATGAGGTTCAAGGGCTGTCCACTCCCAGTTAAGACAACAGGCCAGGCCGGGGAGGGCAGGCACAAGACCAGCACCTGGCAAAGTGCTCAAATTGGTGGAGACATTTTGGGTATCTTTGCTTTCCTCTTCCTCTCCTTCCAAGTCCAAGTTCAGAGGTTAAGAGTGTGGGCTTTAGGATCAGATGGGTGAGATAACAGGAGCCCAGATTCTGCACCCAATGGCACATGTGCCTGGTGCGATATTATGTCCCTTTTCCCCTTGCTACTGTTTCATCTTCACTCCTTTCCTGTCTTTTGTGGCGGGGTCAGGAGAAATTTATCTCCCATGATCTCTCTGCTAGTAACCTACCATCCAAGGACTTAGGACTATCAGTGTTAACAGGGAATGTCCCAGGTCAACTGGAGCAGGGTGGTCACCCTACCTCTCCCACAACTCTGGTGAGAAGGGAGGTCTGAGAGCTGCAGGGGTAAAGCCTGATGGACTTCCCTTTGGTTCTAGTGGGTAATAATGAAGTGAAACATTTCTATGGATCTTCTCCTGACTTTTACAGAGAAGTTCCTGGAAGTCCCGCTACCCCAGCCTTTCATCCTCCAGGGTCCTCCCAAGTGGACCTAGGGTGATCTGAGAACAGGAAACTTGCTGGACCTGTCCAGCAAGGCAGTTCCTTCTACCCATTGTGATCTGGGTCAGCTGACCAACAGGGACCACCTCCTGCCTCTAGCTCAGTCTACTGGAGTGCTTGCTGCTGTCTATTGGCTACATTTCAGCTCCAGGTCTTGCGTGGGTTGTGATCTGCTTGCATCTCTTTTTCTGGCCGAAGCCCTCTCACCTTTAAGGTCTCAGCAATGTTGTAACTTTTCCCAGGGACTCTTCTGTAATGCCCATCTGGGTTAGGTAATCTTTAAGCTTCCTGGCCCTTTGACTTTTGTCAAATATAACACTTTAATATACCATTGAGTGCTACCCAGACCCTGTCCCATTCTGCTGGTCAACTCTGAGCACAGTGGACTCCTCTCTGTCTCCGTAAGTACCTTCTACCAGCAGCACCCACCCAAGGGTACTGATGAAAGATGAGTGACAATGAGTATGTACAAGGAAATGCGATCCTATTATTGCTAGGAGCACCTCCATGCAGGCTGGTTAAGTGTCTTCTAGCATTCTGTAAACTTTGCTGTTCATTATCATTTATCTGTCCTTTAAGATCAATTTAAAAGTTTTATCTAAATTCATATTCATATTTTATGTCTCAGAATGAGGATGTCCTTTTTTTGTCTTCTTTCTTAGGGACAGGAATGACATTGGAGGTGGTCTGTGGCACAAAGCCATGGGCATGATCGTTAAGCTCAATTCTCATAGGTCTTAATGTGTCCCTCACCATCTGGATTCTGAGTTAAGGGAATAATGAACTCCCTGCAGGCAGCACCAGGTGTGTTCCAGCCTGCGATCAACCTGAGGATGGATCTTCCCAGAAGACTCAGGTGAAGCACCTGGGATGATATTTGGTAAATTAAATACAGATTTTACTTCAAGTTTTACTAAAACAGTGAAACTCCCAGGCTTGCTCCTGCTCTGCATTCAAAGCACATGGTCTCCTGTCTGTCTCCTGAGTGACCACTGAACATCTGTGCATCTGGGACTGGTCCCACAGACCTGCTACCTCAGGTACAATGGAAGACTTCGAGATTCTTCACAGAGTCCATGAGGTGGCCCAGGGGAAGGACTTGGCATGAATCTGCACTCCATGAGTGACAGCTGGAAAGTATCCTTAAACAAGTCATACAGGTCAGCATGTTTAGATTTTAGCATCTTTCAAAAGTGACAATAACTGTGGGACATTGAGAGAGACATAACCATGTGTTCAGCTGTTTTGAAATTAAATAACTACTTGAAGGGGTGTTGAAATTATTAAAAGGAGAACAGGAATCTAGCAGGTATTCCTGGTTGTTGATCAGTGGAGGAAGATGGGGAGACAGGAGAAGGAATGCTGCTGTGAAAGATTCTGCAGCTAGATACCAGTGCAGTGTGGACCAGAAAGCCTGTCCACACTTGGAGGCTTCTGTAAAGCTCACCTCTTCTGGTTGGGAACTGGAAGTATAAAGCCAACAATGGTTCCCAGGTTGTTGCAGCAGAGGACAATGCTCTGTGTCTATGGAGCAGACGTGGAGTACAGTTCGCCTCCTCGGTGCATAAGCTCTTGAACAAGGGCTCTGGGCAACAGCATGAGTCCATCTCCATTGATCCCTTCCTCAGCTTCTTGAAGCAGGCTGCTTAGAAGATGCCAGCCTGCCTTTACCTGCCCCTTGACTGGGCCCTCCCATAGTGACTTCCAGAAAAGGAGAGAGGATGTAAGCCTGATGATGCTAAGATGGGCTCCTGAGCACCTTTGTGAGTGACCTCTGCAAACAGGTAGTGCTCAAGGCTCCGATAGCCTTGTGTCTCCCCTTCTCCTCTGTGAGTCCTGGGTGGAGGAGAATGATATCTGTGGTCTGATTACAGGGACAGGAATCAGCTGCAACCTCACCCCTTCTTTCCTACCTGCTCCTCAGGGGCCATTTTCTTGTGAGCTTTGGAGGAACATGTCCCTTCCCTGCAATTTGGGAGGGGCATCCTTTTATAAAGAAGTGATGACATCTAGGGGTGGGGCAGTGGTAGAGGCCAAGGAACCTATTAAGCAGACACCAAAGCAAATCTGAGGGAGGATCTCCCACAGGTACCCAGGGTGTTGGTAGCTGGGAAATCCAGTGCCTGTTCCATTTGACTCTGTCATTGGTTTGAGTTTCCATGGAAACCACCAGGTAGCTGGAAGCACTCGCCAAAGAAAGTTTTTCAACCTTCATTATTTTAAAGGATCTTGCTCCCCTTCTTTGCCCACAATCACATAGTGGTTTCTATGGAAACTACTCTAGAAACTGCCAGAATGAGTGGGAGTCAAATTTTGGCCATTTCCCATGGTTGTCTGCAGAGCTGAGGAATGGAGAAGAATGGAAGGAACCAGAAAGTGTGTAGGAAGGGGACAGTGGATGCAGGGCCCAACTACCTCTTCATAGGTGGGTCCCTGGCTGGCAAGCACGGCTCCTGGTTGAACACAGTTTTTGCCATGTTGAAAGGAGATGGCTCGAGGACAAACCCTCCACCTCTGATGCCTCTTCTGTCCTTCAGAAAGGTGCCAGTGGGACAGAAAGGGGGAAAATATTTCAAAGATTTTATCCCATAGTGCATTTGACACTGGCCCCTAAATCCTCATATAAGGACCTGTTGAGGTGTGATGAGTCCTATAGACACAGTGGTGGGCAAGAGCACAATCTTACTTGGGTCAGGGAGGCCCAATGGGTGGGAATAGGCTGTTAAATGTCCCCAGGTTCGGGTCTCCAATTCTGCAGCTCCCTTGGTTAATGCTGCAAAAGAGAGCTTGGGCCAAGGACACAGGAAAAAGGGTTCCTCATGGGCCTCCTGAGGTAGGTGGAGCTGAGCCCCCAGAGGGCTTCCCCTTGGTTCCTAGCCTGTGGCCAGAGTTCTTGCTGTATGTGCATTCAGGTCAAGGCCCTCCTCAGTGGGTTTAACAGTGCCACTCCCCAAAGATGCCCACTTGGTATATGTAAAAGTGACCTTTTTGGGAATAAGTGTCATTGTAGTGTCACGACGAAATAAAGCATCCTGAAATGATGCCATCCTAGATTTAGGATAGAAAGGAAGAAGTAACTCAGCAAAAGGAAGAAGTAATTCAGCAATCTCCTAAATCAATAGGAGATTTCAATACCACATTTTCAACAATGAATAGAAAACTAGATGGAAGATGAATAAGAAAATTGACTAACACTGCAGATGAGCTTGTCCTAACAGACATACAGAGAAAAGTCCACTCAGCATCGGCAAAGTATATATTCTTCTCAAATGCACAGAACATTCTCCAAGGTAGATAAATGTGAGGTCATAAGGCAGGCAGCAATACATTCAAAAAGACTGAAATCATACAAAGTATCTTCTGAACACAACATAAAAAATTAGATATCAATATGAGAAGCAAATTTGGGAAATTAATAAACCATCAAATTAAAGACACACTTCAAAATGACATGGAGGTCAAATAAATCATGAAAGAAATTAGAAAATACTTTAAGGTGAATGAATATAAAAATAAAACAATGGAAAAAGGTATTGGAATCAATAGCCTCAACTTCCACCTTAAAAAACAGGAAAAAGAAGAGCAAACTAAACTCAAAGCATGCAGAAGGGGGAAATAATGGTTAAAGTGTAAAGAAATAAACTATGGAATAAAAACAATAAAGAGAATCCACAAAACCCCAAATTTATTGTATCTTATGTACTTATTTTATTTTTGGTCATGTGAAAGACTAATAAAATTCACATACCTTTAGATAGACTGACCCAAAAATTTGAGAGAGAAGATTCAAATTATTAAAATAAAAAAATGAGAGAAGAGGCATTAAAACCAGGTTTACAGATATATAAAGGGCAATAATCTCACACTATGAGCAAGTGTATGCCTGCAAATTACATGACTAGGTGACATAGGAAAATTCCTAGAGAGACACACACTACTCAAACTGACTAGAGAAGAAATGGCAAACTGAAATAGAAACATAATAAGAGATTGATTAAGTAATTTAAAAATTTTATCAAAAAAAGCTGTGTCCACTAGTGCATTCTACCAAATATTAAAGAAGCGTTAACATACATTTCCTGCAAAGGCTTCCCAAAAGTAGAAGAGGAGAAAAACACTTCCCAACACATCCTGTGATGTCAGCATCAGCTTGGCACAAAACAGAAGAGATCCTCATGTGACAAGATAAGCACAGACTAACGTCCCTATGAACGTGGACTCAAAGACAGCAGCAAGTGGAGCCCAGCAAAACACACGAAGGACTGTACACCCAGACCGAGAGGGGTTTATCCCAGAAATTCAAGGTTTAGTTAGGTTCTGAAAAATCAGTGTTCTATATCATTCATAAAGTAGAGGACAAAACCCACACAATTATCTCAATAGATACAGAGGAAGACTTCTACAATCCCCCCGCCCCTTCATGAAGAAAACACTTGACACGCAATGATTGAGGCAGCAGCCCTGCCTGATAAGTGGCCTCCGTTGAAGGACCACAGCCTTCATCAAGCTTGGAGGGGAAGACTGAGTGTTTTACCTTGAGGTCAGGGCTGAGACAAGGGTGGTGTTCTTTAATAAAATGTCCAGAATAGGCAAATCACACAGACAGAAAACAGATTAATTATGAATAGGGCTGAGGGAAGGAGGGAGATTAACTGATAATGGGCATGGGTTTTTTGGGGGTGGATGATGATATTATAAAATACTTGTAATGATGTCACAACTTTGTGCATGTGCTTAAACTGCAGAATTGTACACTTTTCTAAAATATGTTTCATGTACATGCGTTATGTCTCAATAAAGCTGCTTCAGAAAGAGCATGATAGTTTCTATGAGACAGACTTTTTAGTTTCCACTTACATGTGAGATCAAACATACTTTTCTTTCTGTGCCTGACTTGCTTCACTTAATATAATGTCCTCCAGTTCCACCCATGTTGCTGAACTCTCAGAAACAGGCAGCAGAAAGGTGAGCAGCCGGTGGGAGGGAAGATGCTGATCGCTGGGTAAAGCTTCAGTTAGACAGGAAGAATAAGATGTGATGATCTATTGCACTCAGGGTGACTACAGTTAATAATAACACATTGCACATTTCAAAATTGATAAAGGAATGTATTTTTAATGTTCTTACTACAAAAAATGGAAAGTTGGTGAGGTGATGGATATGTTAATTAGCTTGACTGAATGTTTTATAATGCAGACATAGATCAAAACTTCACATTGGATTTGCAGAGCAATTCAAGTTCAGAAGCTATAAGAGAAAAGGAATTTTATTTGGGATCTTAAGAAATGCAACTCATGAGACAGATTTGGATGGCTCTGAGTCCGTGTTCCAGTAGAGGGAGGGGCCGTGGGAGTTTATACAGGCAAGTCATGCTGATTTATTGTAAAGCAGTGAAAAATCCCTTTGAAGGAAACTTCAGCAGAATGTTGAGAATAGAGGCTATGTGACCCATACAAGATAAGAAAAAGAATACACTTACTGAGTAGCAGGCTGTCCGTAAAACAGGAGTCCCATAACTTCTTGCTTTGCATTCTGAGCCCTTGGGCACAGTGTAAGTTCCTGTGGGCCAAATGCAAGGAGCTCAAGAGGACAGGTGACCACAGTTTCATTCCAGGCAGCAGATGGAGATATGTGTGTATCCTGTCTCTTCAGCTTTATTTATTTATTTGTTTTTTTTGGTACCAGGACTCAAACTCATGATCTCTTGCTCACCAGGCAGGTGCTTTGCTGCTGAGCTATATCCCTGGCCCTCCTTAGCTTTTTTTCCCTCAAGCATTGAGGACTGAACCAGGGGCTTCACATTGACTACATCCCTAGCTCCTTCCTTCCTTTTCTTTCTTTCTTTCTTTCTTTCTTTCTTTCTTTCTTTCTTTCTTTCTTTCTTTCTTTCTTTCTTTCTTCCTTCCTTCCTTCCTTCCTTCCTTCCTTCCTTCCTTCTTTCCTTCCTTCCTTCTTTCCTTCCTTCCTAACTTTTTCTTTCTTTCCTTCTTTCTCTATTCATCTCTTTTTCTTTCTTTCTTTCTTTCTTTCTTTCTTTCTTTCTTTCTTTCTTTCTTTCTTTCTTTCTTCATACTGTGAGATAGGGTTTCACTAAGTTGCTCAGGCTGGGCTTGTTCTTGAGATTCTTTTGCCGCAGCCTCCCAGAGTGTTGAGATGACAGGCAGGTGCTGCCACACTCAGCTTCTCTTTTACTTTCCATTCTCCATAAACATATACAATTATAATTTATCAATTAAAAATAAAATATAAAAAACAGTCCATTGATCTCTCTAAAGGAGAGTGCCACATTAATGAGAAATAAGCTTCATTAGAATAAGGTAAAAACTCAGCCAAATTGTGAGGCTAGAATTAAGGAAGTTACCCTAGTAGGGTGAATATAGATAGTACAATTGGGGCTATAAATTACTTCCCTCCACTCACCTGAACTTGAGGAATAACCCTTGACTAACCTCTCAACCTTTGTCCTAAGGCTTACTGCCTCGGGGCAAAGATAAAAACAAAGACCCATGAGTCAGCCCTGGAAAATTCCTAAGTCCCAGCCCATAATATATAGGCACCAGCTCCTCCCATAACAGTGTCCTTTCTGCACCATTCTGGAGCTCACTGAAGGTTCATGCATATGGACTGCATCTCATACCTCCAATTATAATGGAGAATTATGGGTCAGGACACATACAGTAGACACAGCTAGCATGACTCAGCAGCGCCCTCTCACTCACGTTTTCATTCATGTTCTGGACAATCCAATGAGAAGTGCCCTAGGTCCGGCACAAACCCAATTTTAAACTGCTAAACCCAGTGCCCTCAGAGCTCTTATCATTTTCCTTTTGCCACAGGAGCCCACTCACTGTGAGCATACTGTGGCCTTTGTTAAACTTTGGCGCTGTGTGCTTACCATAGCATGCCATATCCAGTTCTTTGTAGTGCACAAGAACCCAGGAGCTGGTCTAGGATACTACCACCCATGGCAGCAGTGGTAACAAGGTGGGGCAGGGCGGAACCCAGGACCTGAGGGGCTGGCCATGTTCTCCATCTTGATCTAGGATAAAGAAGGAAGTGAGAGTCAGTGAGTGTGGGTCTCAAGTCCAGTCTCATGGGGGATATGGGAGTGGTGGCCATTCCTGACACAGGAGTACTGTGCACTGGGGGAATGAGGCAGAAATTCTTTGGGGTGTCAGTCATTTTACTTCCTGGTACCAGCACTAGGGAGAGAGTGTGTGTTGGGTGGGGTATGTGTGTGTAGGGGGTAGCTGCAGCCATATCGCCTACCAAAGAAGACTTCATGTTTTACTTCTGGGCTTGCTCAATGCCACCTGCTTTGGGGAGTCTTCTTGGGCTCTGTGTACAAGCAGGGCTCTTTTTCTCTGCTCAGGGACACCAAGTTGCATCCTGCTGTGTGTGATCACTGTGTTCTGTCTTGCTGCTATGCTTCAGCAGTTACCTCCCCCAGCCTTTGGTCCTGGGTCTGTGAGCTTTTCTGGGGAGGGCGGTGTCTTGACCAACTCTACATTCTTGGCACTTAGCGGGTGCTCAGCAAATGTTGAATTAATGCTGGAAGACATGTGGTCTGTATGCTGGATGATAAAGCCATGTTCCTCTCCTCCAGACTTTTCTCCCTGCCCTGAACCATGCTTTCTATCCTGTCAGGGGCCTATGGGTAACGAACTTGCCCCTCCCCACCCTACATGGTAAATGGAACCCACACTGTTTCTGAGGAGAAAGAAAGCAGTCTCTGTTTGTGTTGGTAGGTGTTTGTCCCTCTGACGGTGAGCTCATCAGGCGGTGGCTGAATGGCTGGCTCATCTGGTCCTACTGAGGCAGAGCAGGGGTTCTTCACTTGTTCCCAGCATATCCCGGACTCTGCATCCTGTTTCTCTCTGCTTTCCCCCCGGGGGCTGCACATTGCAGAGGAGACAGTAGCAAAGCCTCCAGAGATGTGTGCTGAGGTGATTCCCCTCCTCCTTCCACGAGCCACTGCTCCGTGGTCAGCATGGTGCCAGGGAGTGAGTGGTCACACAGCCGGGTCACACAGCCCTTGGGAACTGTGTTCCTCCCGATGTTAGCTCCTTGGCCCGCCTGTGCCCACCGAAGCACAAGCCAGAAACTGCAATGCTTGGAAAGATCTTCCTGCAGCCTTAACACAGAAACCCGGAAGCACTGAGAAGCAGGGAGCAGAGGTGGGCAGAGGTGGAGGGGCCTCAGTCAATGTGACCTCCTTCCACTCAGGAGACTTTCCACCTCAGGTACAGGCCTCATTTTACTTTCAAAGACCTGATTTCCTTCTTGATTAACATTTAAATATAAAAGCATCAACTGAATCTTTAAAAACTAATCTATGCTTCTTTTATTTCTGCTTAAAGATTAAAAGGATGCAGTCTTCCTCCTGAAAAGCCTCACTTGTGCTCCCTGGTGCAGGAGGCCCTGGCTTCTGAGGGAGAACAGCGCTCTGGCCCTTTTGCAATCTCTTAGCTGCAGTGCTCTGAGAAAGGAGTTGAAGTCACCCTTTTGCTTTATGCCCCTTCTGCCCTTCCATCCTTTGGCTGAGGCTTCTCCTGTCTTATAACCACCATGCATGCTCTAGGCCCAGCTTTTCCCCAGCCATTAGAGCCCACTGCCCTGACATCTCCCCTGGACAACCAAGGGCTCCTCCAAACTCTCTGGTTCAACTATAGCCTGGCTCCCTGCTGGTGACAGGCACCCCCATCTGTCTGTCCAGACCTGCAGGTGGGATACCAGCTGGTCTTGAGCTTAGCCCTCCCATGGCTGCTGCAACACCACTGATCAGACTTCAAATGTGCCTCATCTGCCATCTGCTCCCAGGGTCCCACAGACTTACAGTTCTTCCTTAGGTGACTACTGCAGACTCTCCTGCATGGCCTGAGAATGTTCCCTAGAAAGAGCAGGGCTGCATCTTGACCCCAGAACCACTCAGGTTCTGTCTGAGTTTTCTACATGCACTGAGCTCTTGGTCACTGCCCTTGTCTGCATGCCCACCCCTTATCAGGCTCCCATCCCACCACTGAGAAGCATGACAGACAGCTCCTCTTACAGAACTCAGACACAGTGTGTGGACACTTCTCATTCACAGTTTCACTGTTCTGTCAAAGAAAACTGTTCCGTTTCATGAACAGTGGTCCCAGCTGAACTTTCTTCACACTCAGCCTTCTCTGAGTGGGCTTCAGCAGTGGCTTCCTTTTGCCTCTGGTCTTTTGTTAGTGTCACAGCTCATGTCATGCTGCAAGGCGGGAGGGCTGTTCTTCCTTGACTGCTTCTGCATTTCTCACTCTTCTTAGTTTTTACCCTGTTTATTCAAGATGATGTTACAATCACGTTGTCATACTAAAGAAAAGTTTGCTTGGATTTTTATTCTAATAGGGTGAACTGAACATAATTTTGGAATAAATTCAGTCTATAATTTTTTAAGTTTTCCTTAAAATATGATACGTTATTTTATTTTCTTTTTGCTGCTAAAACAAATTATCCTACACTCTGTGACTTTAAATAACACGCACTTACTATTTCCCAGCTCAGGAGGTCAGAAGTCTGGGTGCAGAGGGTGCTTCTCTGGTGGCTCCAGGAGGAAACCGTCTCAGCCTTTTCTGGCTTCTGAAGCAACCTGCACCCCTAGATTGAGGCAACTTCCTCCACCTTTAGATTCAGCCCTGAAGAATCTTCCAACTTTTGTCTTTCTCTGACCTCTGCTTCTGTCATCCTAAATCAGCCTTTTGTCATGGTGACAAAATACCCGAGTTAATCAATTTAAAAGGAAAGAGGTTTATTTTAGCTCATGGTTTTGGTCCATGGTTGCTTGGCCCTGTTGCTTGGAGACTGTGGGGAGGTAGTTCATTGTGGAGGGGAGCAGGTGCTGGAGGGTGCTGCAAACCTCA
Organism: Chinchilla lanigera; assembly: GCF_000276665.1. NCBI lineage: Eukaryota > Metazoa > Chordata > Mammalia > Rodentia > Chinchillidae > Chinchilla > Chinchilla lanigera. The sequence continues at coordinate 9,290,153 of NW_004955477.1, read as the reverse complement.
TTGGGACTGGGAAGCAAGGAGGAGGCCAGGGTCCCAATATCCCCTCCAAGGATGTGGCCTTCCACTAAGTGCTACCTCCCCAAATTTCCACCACTTCCTGCAGTGTCATAGACTGGAGACATTCAAGATCCAAACCATAGAATATGCATTTCCTTTTTCCAACTCTCACCCGCTTGTCCCCCTCTTAATACGGACCCTTGTGAGGACACTGGCTCTGCCCAGGTAATCTGGGTTAATCTCTCATCTTGAGATGTTTAATCACATCTGTACATTTCCTTTTGTCAGGTAAGGTGACCCAGTCACAGGCTGTGTAAATTAGAACACGGTTATCTTTGGAGAACTTCGTTCTGTGTACCACACAGATCATGCCTCTGTTACTTTCCCTTGTATGTCTTTCACAGAAGTTTTAGAATTTGAACAGTCCTGTAAAGTGTGTATTTTCTGCTGCTATCATGAAAGGTATTGGGATTCTTCCACTGATTATTGCTACTACATAGAGAAACTATTGATTTGCTTACATAATCATGTTTTCAACAACTTCATAGAACTCTTTTATGAGTTCTGGTGGGTTTTCCTCTTATTTTCTTGGTGCATAGCCACTGCATTGACAAATCATGACAGTCTGAGCTTCTCCCGGGTGATCATTAGTGTCTGTGCTGTGGAAATATTTTATGTGCTAACTCTCAGTGGTGACAAGGGGCCTCTGGGGCCTTGTTTTGACTTTTAACTGTGGCACTTTAAAATTTCCTTTGAGGGTTCCTTCCCTATGATTTCATCTAAGTGGTCAAGGTGGAGCAGGACAGTGGGCAGCACCTGAGGACTAGGTCAGGGAGGGGCCTGCGTGTGAACTCTCAGGTCTGGCTCTTTTGGGGCCTGCATTTGAGGTCATGGACATCAGGATAGCGGCATCCTCACTCTCCTGTGCTCTGATGGGTCTGTCGCCAGGCTTGGACCTTGCAACCTGCAGGGGCTTCCTGTGGTTGGGGAGGCAGAGGAGCATCTCCCTGCACTCAGGTGTTTCTGTTAGGGTGCAGCAGGTTCCCTGTTGTGGTTGTCATAACAGAATCTCCAGGTGATGAGACATAAAATATTTATATCTATATTAGGGAAGAAAAATTAAACCAATACTAAAAACAGCCTGGAAACTGGTGGCAGCTGTTTTATTTGTGAAGACTCCCTTTTTGGGGAGGACCGATGTGGGGACAGGCATTTGGCTACTCTAATGTCTTCATTCCGTGTTTGCACCACCCTTTGCTGCTCGTGCCCACCTGCCCCTTAATACCTGCAGGGGGACAAAGAGGCAGGGGAGGATGGTGGCCTTGTGGGCACCAGTGCTGGGTACAGCTGTAGCTGGGGGCTTTCCAGAGGCACCTCTTACCCGCTGTGTTGCAGCCTAGAGTACATCTGCCCCCATCAGAAAGAGCACAGAGACAGCAAGGTGCCTCTCAGCAAATTCTCCTCAAGAGACAGATAAGAGGGAAGAGCTTGAATCACATACATGGCAGCAAACTGCTTATCCCAGATTTCATCAAATGTCTGCTCCTCCTACCCACCCCTTGACCTCCATCAGGGACCCCCTTCCAGGTGACCCTAACTTCAAGCAGCTGCTTCAGCACCCAGGCTTTTCCCAGGGGTTTAGAATGTTTTCCACACACAAAGCTGCCTCCCTTGTGCTATATTCAAAAGAAAGAAGACGTCTTAAATCCCTTGTCTGCCTTTGGCCTTAAGCCCAGTAGAATTTGCAGTGTTCGGGAAACTGTTGGTCAGGAATACAGGGGACAAAATGTCACTTCAGCAGAGCAAATGTGTTCTCTGTGTGTCACAGCCACCAACATCTCAGCTCAGATCAATTATCTGTCCCTGACTGCTAAGCCAGCTCCCTTGGACAGAGACAGGTGTTCCTCTTTCAGAGGTGGCAGGGCTGTGTGGTGCAAGTCCCCACACCTCCCAGCTCCCATCCAGCCTCCATTCCACCCCCACTGTGGTCCTCTGGCAAGTCTCACAGTTTTCTGTGCTTCAATTTTCTGAAAATGGAGTTGTGTAGCGTTGTACACGGGTGCATATGTGCATGTGTGTGCTTATGTGTGTACAAGCATGGCATGGATATGTGTGAGTACTTATGTGTATGTGCACATACCATGCTCACAATACATGCACAGACTACAGGGCCATAACACACACGCACACAACCACACCCCACATGCTACACAAATGTGCACATACACGGATCACTTAGGATTCAGCTTCCAGGTGAGCTTGGTGGCTGCTGAGCTCAGAACTCTTCTCATGACCATGAGACTGTGCCCATCACTCCGCACATGCTTGGTACTTGTTTGGTCTGTCACTCCCTGCTGGCCCAGCTGAGCGGAGAACTGTGTATTGTCACAGGTGCCCACGGGCAGGGGTTGGATGCGGAGAGAAAAGTGATGGAGCTGAGTCCCTGGGTGGTGATTTAGTGGTCACAGAACATCATCTGTTGCATTAAATTTATATTTTTACTTTGAATTATATTGCTGTAATTTGCATTTAATTTACTACAATGTTTTGTTTTTAAAGTCAAATAAAAGAAAATACTAAGAGGATTTTATATCTAGTTGAATATTTGAACAAATTAAAACAGGATTGTAATAAAAATATTTTCACTCACTCCTGGGAGCTGAGAAGCTCTATCTGTATGGTTTGCTGTTATTGCATTTTAAAGTGCCCATCAGGAGACAAGGCCTCAGGCTAGAGGTTAAAAATTATACCTGGCCAGACACAGCCCCTGCCTATTTTTGCGAAGAGAGTTTTATTGGCACACAGCCATGTCATTCTTGCCATATGGCCTGTGGTTATTTCCTGCTTCCTGGTGGGCAAGGTCCTGCTGCAGAGACTCCATGACCTGAAAAACCTGAAATAGCATCTGTTCCTTAAAAAGCATTCATTGGTGTCCACATCAACAACTGGTTTTCTAAAGCAGCCTGGACGTCAGAATCCTCTGGCAAAATTCAAAGCATAAAAATACAAGACCAGATCCCAGGCCCTGCTCTTCACCTCTGGCTGGAATTAGGTGGACCACTGAGTCCTTGAGTTTTCCACAAACTCCCAAGTGACCCAGAACTATCCTTCTCCCTGGTTCCTCTGGGTTACCTAGTGCTGACACCCTTAGCCTGTGGCATGCCTGAGGGGGAACATCAGCCACTGCACAGGACCAGAGAAGTGGGTGCCACACCTGTAATGTGCCACAAGCCCGGGCTGGATGTCTTGTCTCTCCCCTATGGCCTGTGGTCCTTGTGCTCTAGTAGGCCAATGAAGAGGCCACTTTTCCCTCCATGGGATCAGTTCAAGGTGCAGATATATGACTTCATTTCCCTTGTGTAATTATGCAATCAGTCACTCTTCAAATCACAGGGAAATGTGTTTAACTCACTTTCCAATATAAAAGGCAATTAAAATAGACATTGTTAAGATATCTGGGGATAAGCTTCCATAATTTATTTGCTTTTTCCTTACATGGAAAGAAAACACATCCAAGAATGTAAAAGTTATTTACATATAAATACATTTAATGTAAAAATATATTTAATGGAGTGAGCAGGATTTTCTTGTGACAGCAGATGCGTGTACTCACCTTGTGGCTGGAGCCTGGCATTTGCTGGGGGCCTGGCCTGGCTCACTGTGGCCTCCTGGACACTCACATCTATACTCTGAATGGCCCAGGATACTGGTGAGGCAGCTCTCTGGCCATCTCAGGTCATTCTTCTGACATTAATAAACCCAAGAGACGGAGAAAGTATAGGAATGGAGACTGGAGGAGGACAGGGGTGCGATGAGGTGGGACAGAAGAGACCTGAAGGAGGGGCTGCTATAGTTCCCTAGAGCAGTCTCTAGGTCTTCTTACCATGAAGCTGGAACATAATTATTTATTTCATCCATGGAAAAGGAGAGTATGAGGAGGGTGAGAAGTAACATGATGGAATATTGGTATGGCTATTAATCATTTGATAAAAAGAAGCCTCCAGAGAGAGCAGCCATGGGTGTAGGTAAGGCTTGGAGATGAGCAAAGAGTACAGTATGGGGCTGGCCCTTGGCCCCCAGTCTCTTCCATCTTTTGGGTGCAGGTGGCTGAGACCACTCCCTCCAGGGACCAGGCATTGGCCGCTGGGATAGGCCCACCCTAGGATGGGCCCACCTTCATGGGCCCGTAGCTGGGCCCCACAGAGCACCTCCTTTGATGCTGCCCCATGGGTCATGTGAAGCAGACCTGTGATCTCATGCTTGGCTCTCGGAACACTTGCCCTATTTGTTGACAAGCAGTACAGCTACTGTCCCCAGGTTAATGCAAATACATTCACTTCAGAGCCCAGAACCTCTGTGACCGAAGCTCTGACAAAGGTTTTCTCCTGGGAGGGATCCCCAGGATCCGCAGGAGCTCCAGTCACCCTGGCAATGGTCCTGCCCAAGTCCCATCCCCCAAAGAAATATTTGCTTTGAAAAAATTTAAAAGGAAGGAGCAAGCCAGCTCTACCTAGGCAGATATAGTAGGCCACATGACTGCGCTTCTTGGCATCTTGTCCAGAGTCACAAAGCTGTCACTGGTCCAGCCAAGGACATCTACACAGGTGCCCTGGCATAGCTGCGTATACTCTATCTCATTAGCACCTTGAAAACATGGCTTCTGCATTGCTGGCAGCAGAGTGGCCTCCACCTGTGATTATTGGTTCAGTATCTCTGGTGGCCATCAGATTGTCTCTCAGAGGAATAGGCCAGCATGGACAGGTGGCAGCTTTATCCACAGCCCAGCTCTGTCCCGAAGGCAGCTCTGTACAGGTTGAGGGTGGTAGCCAAGGCCATCTGAGCACAAGGGCAGGACACAGCCTGGGTGGTTACTGAAGCTCACGCACTCTGGTGGCTGGCTGATAATCCCATCAGTTTTTATGAAAAGGGCTATGGGAACCAGGTGTATCATTCACTTACCTATCAATTCTGCATGATGCTTAATGATTGCATTAGGAATACACAGGTGAATACACATCAAAGCAGGAAACTGGAGGTAACTCAGAAGGCTAGAAGAGCTTCAAGGCCCCTCAACACCAGAGTGTGGATGAGGGCTGACGAGACGCCACCAGTGAGGACAGTTATGTTGTGATGTTTGGCTTTGACCAAGCATTTTAAGAGACAAAAATTTCAGAACTGCACGGTGGCTGGCCTCTGCTGCTGTTCTCTCTTCTGGGCATGGTGCCCAGAAGAGACAGACAACTCAGGGAGGTTATCACTGTCTGATTTGTGAAAACCCAGGAAGTGCTAATCTTTTTCCAACCATTGAGAGTGGTAGCAAAGGCCATCTGAGCATATAGCAGGACACTGGGCCTGGGTATATACTGAAGCTCATGTGCTCTGGTGGCTGTGAGTTCTGTGGTTTCCAGTGGGCTCTCTGTGGGGAGGATTGGTGGGTAGCAGCCAGTGCCATGACTCTGTCCAGGGCTGCCCCAGATGTTAGGCCTTGGGGAGAAGCCTGTGTGGTCTGGGGCTCTGCTGGAGCTATAGCCACTTCTTCCTTCTTTCTCTTTATATTGGAGTCTCAGAGGGGCTATAGAGCAGTGGCAGGTGGAAGACTATTTGTAGGTGGCTGAGAAGCTCTGTAGAGGGAGCTAAATTTGTGTCGGGAGCTACCGAGAGGAGAGCTCTGAGATTCACCATCTAACAGGAAGTGCAGCCTTCTGCCCAGCCACCTAGCTCACACATGGGAACTCACAGACTCACACTGTGCTCAGAGAGCCACCGTCCCTGCCACCCCCAGCCCAGAGCCTGTGCTCAGCTTGAGAAGGGAGAGGTCACCACAGATCCAGACGTATGCTGGAACACTCTCTTCCTTCTTAGATACACACATGAGGGGCTGCGCTGTGGCTCAGTGGCAGAGCACTTGCCTGGTATGCCTGAGGTCCTGGGTTCCATTCCTAGGACCACATAAAACAAACCAGAAACAGAAACACTCATGTACCATGTATCAGAAGAGTCAGACTTGCTTTGTGGGCTCAGACATGGGATCTTAGACATGGGATCTTAGACATGGGATCTTAGACATGGGATCCAACACACATGGTCTCCGTCTTGGCCCCTGGTGACCAGGCTGCTCCTCAGAGCTCACTGCTGCCACCCTCTCCTTCACCCATGCAGGCAGTGCTCTTTCTGAAGTCTTGGACTGTATAATGGTTTGTTCTCCAGTTGAGTGGCTACCTGCCCACTGTGGCTTTCAAAAAGTGACTTCTGGTTGGTGTGTGAGTCACTAGCCCACACATTTTCCCCTGACTGCTGTACTGGATGAGACCTCTGGTCCTTGTTCTCTGCCTGGACTTCTGGGTCTGCAGGGTTGGCTCCTGGGCTGCGTCTCCCCTTGGTGAGGCCTGCCTGGTTGTGGCTGGGAGGTGCACCAGTCTCCATCATTGCCTTTGACTTAGCCTGTTGGTATGCACCAGACCTCTCTCACCAAATTCCAGTTTTACATATTGAAATCCTTTGTTGCCATCTTCACTTGGAAGTCTAATGCATCTCATAAGGAGGGTCCCAAAAGGAGTTCCTGATTCCTCCCTACCTCACGTTCCCCCGGTCCAAACCTACTCTCTCCCATCTTTCTGAGCCAGGGAGTGACCAAGCTACTCACTCTGTGGACTGAACCCAAACTAGGAGTCTGTTTTGACTTTTCTTCCTCTCTTATTTCTCACACTTAATCCACCTGCAAGAACTATGAATTCTATTTCAAAATATAACCCAGTTCTGCTTGTCTTTCTCTGTTTTCATGGCTAACTCTCTCCCTATTCACTGGATCCTAGAAAGAGTCCCGACCATTTCTCCCTCCATTTTCTGCTCATCACAACCCCCACATGGCTTGTTGTTATGATTCTAAATGCTCTTTCAGTGAGAAGACTGGAATGAAAGATAAGGGCTTAGGAATGTCCTAGCCATTGACAAAAATAGAGATTTTAGAGCTTTAGTAAGTCCCTTACTTATGAACTAGTTCTGCTCCTGGAGAACATTTGTAAGTTGGATTTGTAAGTCTGACAAAGTGAGTCTGTTTTTCATTTTAAAGAGAAAAAAACACTAATACAAAATTTGAAAACAAGGTGATATGAGATAAACAATGGTTTATCTTTTTTAAACAATAGTTTATCTTATAAACTAACATCTTATATTCAAATTATAAGATGTAGGCATGAAAAATTGATCAAAGAATACAAGCACAAGGCTTGATTTTCAATGAACTAATAGAAATTAACAGTATAATTATTTTAGCTGGGTTTTTTTGTTTGTTTGTTTGTTTGTTTTTCTGGTACTGGGAATCGAACTCATGACCTTGTGCTTACCAAGCAGGAGCTGTGTCACTGAGCTAAATCCCCAGCTCCCTATTTTAGCTGTTTTGTATATCTATCTATCAATCAGTCTATCTATCTATCTATTTATCTACCTATACTTTTTCTTTTCCCTTCCCTTTTTTTTTTCCTCTATCCCACCCCAGTTGTTCTTTCCTTTTGAGCAGTATCTTCCCATTTCACAATATCTATTGTGCATTCTGGATCTTATTTACTCTTTCAGTTTCTTATGCTAGGGAGACAATATGATGTTTACACATGTGAGTCTGATTTATTTCACTTACGAATATGGCCTCAACTTGTGTCCATTTATCTATAAAAGCCTCAAGTTTATCTTTATTTAGAACAGAGTAGTAGTCCATCAGTAGTATAAAAATACCGCATCTTTTTTATCCATTCCTGAGTTGATGGGCATTTGAGTTGTTTCTAAGATTCAGCCTTTATAAATTGTGCTGCTATAAATATAGGTGCACATATATCTCTGTGGTATGATGTTTTTAATTCTTCTGGGAAAACATTCAGAAGGGGACTAGCTAGGTTGAATGGTACCTCTAATTCCAGTGTTTTGAGGAATCTTCACACTGATTTCCACAGTGGTTTCACCAGTCTACACTTCCACCAACAGTGGAGAAGAGTTCCTTTCTCCCCACAGCCCAGCCAGCATTTGTTATTGGTTGATTTTTTAATGATAATCATTCTTTCTGAGGTGAGATAGAATCTCAGTGTTATTTTAATTTTTATTTCTCAGATAACCAATGATGTCAAACATTTCTTCATGTATTTATTTGCCATTTGTATTTCTTCATTTGAGAAGTGTATATTGATCTCAGATGCCCATGTTTGATTGCATCTTTGAATTTTTGGGCCTGATTTTTTTGAATTCTTTATATGATCTAGATAGAAGTCCGTTGTCTGAGGTATAGTTGGCTAAACTTTTTTCTTGCTCTTTGGGTTCTCTTTTTACTCTGTTGGTGATTTCTTTTGATGTGCAAAAGATTTTTATTAAGATGAAATCCCAGTTGTTGATTCTTTGAAGTACTTCCTGTGCTGTTAGGTTTCGTTCATTGACTCTCTGCCTACCCTATGTCTTCAAGATTTCTACCTACTTTCTCTTCCAGTAGATTTAATGTTTCTGTTTTACTATTTAGATCTTTGACTTGAGTTTAATTAATTAGTTTAGTTAATATTTAGATCATTTTGACTTTAGTGATGGTGATAGATATGGGTCTAGTTTTAGTCTTTGGCATGTGGAAAGCCAGTTTTTCTAGCACCATTTGTTAAAGAGACTGTCTTTCTTCCAGTGAACATATTAGGCCTCTTTGCCAAAGATACGGTGGCTGAGTGTGTTTGTAGTTGTATTTGCATTTTTGAATTTGTTCCACTGGTCCTCAGGTCTGTTATTTTTTGCCAGTATCATGCTGATTTTATCACAGTAGCTTTGTAGTATAATTTCAAGTCAGGGATTGTGATGCCTCCTGCCTTTCGTTTGTTGTCCAGGATTGCCTTTGCTATTTTAGGTCTCTTCTGTTTCCAAATGAATTTCAGGAATGTTTTCTGTAGATCTGTGAGGTATGTTAATGGTATTTTGATCAGGGTTGTGTTAAATCTGTGTAACAGTTTTGGCAGTATGGTCATTTTCATAACGTTGGTTTTCCCCATCCATCAGCAAGGAATATCTTTCCACTTTATGATATTCTCTTTGATCTCTTTCTAAATAGTGCTGTAATTTTCAATATATAAATCTTTTATTTCCTCTGCTAGACTGATTCCTAAGTATTTCTTTTTTTGATGCTGTTGTGAAGTGTGTGGTTTCCCTAATTTTTCTTTCAGTGAGTTTTCTGTTTGTGTGCAGGAAGTTGTATTTGCATTTTTGCAAATGTTACAATCTGTTATTGATTTTTGAGTGTTGACTTTGTAGCCAGCTATGCTACTTAATTTGGTTATTAATTCTATCAGTCTTTTAGTGGAGTTTTTGGGGTCTTCTATGCAGAGTGTCATCTCATCTGTGAATAATGATAATTTAACTTTTTACTTTTCTATCCTTATCTCTTTTATTTCTCTCTCTTGTCTAATTCCTCTAGCTAATATTTCCAGAACTACACTGAATAGGAGTGGTGATAGTGGACATCCTTATCTTGATTTTAAAGTGAAAGCTTTCAGTTTTTGTCCATTTATTATGATATTGACTATTGGTTTGTCATAGATGGCTTTTATCGGATTGAGATAAAGACCATCTACTCCTATTTTCTGTAGGGTTTTTATCATGAATGTTGTCACTTTATCAAAAGCTTTTTGTGCATCTATTGATATGATCATGTGATTTTTGTCTTTGGCTCTGTTGATATGGTGTATTACATTTACTGATTTGCATATATTGAACCATCTCTGCATCCTTGAGATGAATCTTACTTGATCATGGTTAATCATCTTGATGATTTGTTGCACTCTGTTTGCTAATATTTTATTGAGGAGTTTTGCATCTATGCTCATTATGGAGACTGGCCTATAGTTTTCTTTTTTGGTTTGGTGTTAGTGTCAGGGTAGTAAATGCCTCCAGGAATGAGTAAAAGAGAATTGGTTCCCTTTCAAATTCATTAAAGAGTTTGAGGAATATTGACATTAAATCTCTAAATTTCTTGTAGAATTCAGAAGTGGATCCTTCCAGACCTGGGCTTTTCTTTGTTGGCAAGTTTTTAATTATGTTTTCAATTTCATTCACTGATCCTGGGTTATTCAGAATTTTTATATCTTCTCTTTTTTTTTTTTTTGGTTATTTTTCTGGTACTGGGAATCATACTCATGACCTTGTGTTTGCCAGGCAAGCAATGTGCTGCTGAGCTAAATCCCCAGCCCCTTTTTATGTCTTCTTGTTTCAGCTTTGGTAATGCATATGTTTCTAGGAATCTGTCCATATTCTCTGTGTTTTCTATCCTCTGTGAATAAAGATTTCCAAAGTAGGTATTGATAATCTGAACTTCCACTGGATTTTTAGTGATTTTACCCTTTTCATTTATGTTTGCATGAAATTGAGTTTTTTCTTTCCTTTTTTTATAAGGTTGGCTAAATGTTTATCAACTTTGTTTATGCTTTCAAAGAGCCAATTCTTTGATTCACTACATCTTTATATTGTTTGACTTGCTTTTCTTTTTCTAGAAGCTTGAGATACAGCATTATATTCATTATTTGTGCTTGTTCTATTTTCCTCACATGAGAATTCACCACTATAACTTTCCTTCTTAGGACTGCTTTCACTGTGTCCCACAGATTCCTGTGTGTTATATATACATTTTCACTTAATTATAGATATTGTTTAATTTGCTCTTTAATTTCATCTGTGATCCATTGGTTGTTTAGGAGGGTATTATTTAATTTCTATGTGTTTATTAAGTTTTCACAGTTTCTTTTGTCATTAATTTCCAATTTCATTGCACTAGGTTCAGATAATGTGTGTGGGATAATTTCAATTCCTTTGCATTTACTTAAGCATGTTTTCCAGGCTAGTATATGATCTATTTTAGAGACTATCCATGTATAGCTGAGAAAAATGTGTATTCAGATGTGATTGGGTGGAACACTCTGTAAACGTCTACCAAGTCCATTTGTGCACAGATTTGGTTCTGTTCTGTTATTTCTTTGCTGATTTTTCATGTAGATGTCTATCTGCTTGTGACAATGGAGTATTAAGTTTCCATGCTACAGTTATGTTATTGCTTATTTGATTTTTCATGTCTGTTAATATTTGTCTTATACAGTTGGGTGGCCCTACATATGGTACATATATATTTATGCTTGTTATCTCTTCCCCTTGAAGTTTTCCCCTAACAAGTGTGTAATGATCTTCTTCATCTCTTTTGATCATTACTGGTTTGAAGTTCACATTGTCTGCTAAAAGAATAGCTACTCCTGCTGTTTTTCTGGGCTCCTGTTGCATGGAGCATTGTTTTCTATCCTTTGACTTTTGGCCTATGAATTTCATTTTGAGTTAAATGCATTTCTTGTATACAGGTAATGTTAGATCTTGTTTCTTGATTCATTCTGCCAATCTGTGTTTTTTGATTGGTGAATTCAGGCCATTTCCACTGAAGGTTATAACTCATATGTATTGGCTTATCTTTGTCATATTCATTTCCTACTATTGGTTCCCTACTTTTTCCTTCAGTTTTATTGCTTACCCTGCTTGGTAGTTTTTTTTTCTTTCTGATGTTGTTCTTGGAATTGTGGTCATTTTTATCTCAGAATATGTTCCAGTACTCTTTGTGGGGTTGGTTTGATGGCCATTAATTTCTTCAGTTGTCCTTTCTCATGGAATTATCTTATTTTCCCATTAATTTTGAAAAATCATTTTGCAGGGTACATAAGTCTGGGTTGTAAGTTGTTTTATTTCAGAGCATGAAATACTTCACCCCAAGTTTTTCTTGGCTTGAGGGTTGTGTTGAGAAGTCTGTCATGATTCTGATGGGCTTTCCTTTATAGGTGATCTGTTTCTTTTATCTAACAGCTTTTAATACGCATTTTTTGTGCTTTGATCTTGATTAAATTTCTGAGATCTTGGTTATTATATGCCTGTGTGTAGATTTATTTTCATCATGGCTATTTGGAGTTGTCTATACCTCACTTTGTTGGATTCTGTTCCCATGCTTGGGAAATTTTCTGCTATTAATTCTACAGATAGTCTTTTTATATCATCTATATTTTCTTGCTCTTTCTCATTTACACCTATCAGTTTTACATTGCTTTTCTTTGCATCATTTTGCAGTTGTTGAATTATTATTTCCTGGTCCCTTGTTATTTTTAAGAGATCTTTCCTTTTGTGATCACTAGCCATGATCCTGCCTTCAAGATCTGAAAGTGTCGTTAGTTCCTTTCAAGCAATTTGCCAGCTTTCAATGGAATTTTTAATTTTCTAGTTATCTCTTTGAATCTGTTTTATACAATTTTTTCCTATATTGTTCATTCAAGGTTTCCATCATTTTCCTATGTTCCTCTGTATTTCATCTGTCTACAGTAGATATGCTGAGTGATTCTTTCATTGTAGTTGCCATTTCTTTTTTTTTTTTTTTTTGCAGTACTGGGGATTGAACTCACGACCTTGTGCTTGACAGGCAGGCACTTATGTCACTGAGCTATATCCCCAGCCCCGCCATTTCTTTTTTTACCTGAGAGATTACCTGAGAGATCTGATTTCTTCAATAGCCTCATGGATTTGTTTCTTTACTTCAGTTGTTATCACTTCAGAAATTTCAAGTATGTGTCCTCCATTTTCCTCTAGGTTGATGTCTCCTGGACTTGTCTTCTGGGTGGCCTGGAGATCTGAAATTGTAGTTTGCTTTTGCATCTTGTCATTTTCTATTTCAAAAAAATTTATTTTGTTTTCTGTATTGATCCTTGTGGAGTTTTTTTAGTGGGTAGCTATATCACTAGTGTCAAGTCCTCTCTAGGAAAAGTCTGTGTTTCAGGGATATCTTCTGTGTGCAGGAGGTTGTTGCTTTGTGTCTCTCCCAAGATCCTACCTTTCCAATTAATTAAGAGTGGGATGTTAGTATCTGTTTGACTCAGTCTCCAGTCCTTTGGTGTAGGGGTATGGTGAGGTTATTACCCAAGAGCTTCCCAGTGTTGTTACAGAAGTGAGAACAACTGTTTATAACAGGAATGACATCCTAGCTAAAGTAGCATAACTTGCAATATTAATATCATCAAACACAGTTTAGTAACTGACAAACTGTGGTAACTATTAATTTTTTATCTTATAGCATAGGATCAAAATCTATAGTTGTATAACAGAATTGGTCATAAATTAGGAGCTTGTATGCAAAGTGTTTCCCCTTCATAGAGTGGTTTTACCCTGTGGAGAGGAAATTTAAGAAGGATAGTGTATAAAACAAAGATAACTGGAAAGGAAGTAGAAGAAAGGCTGGAGGTTAAGAGATGATTATGCAAGCTTTGGGAAACTAGAAGAGAGGGTGGAAAAGAAAGAATGAAGGAGTAATGAAGGGATTATCTGAACTTGGTCTTGGGGTTTGGGGGATGGGATTAGTTTTCTGTGGCTGGAGTTCTCCTCAGCCATTTAGAAAAGAGAGGAAGAAAGAAAAGAAGAAAAAGATGAAGGACAAAGAAAGAAGGAAAAGGAAGAAATTAAGATAAAAACAAAAGTAAGACAAGATAAAATTAAATTAAATTTTAAAAAGGGGAGTGGCCCCACGCACCTACTTCTATTCTGTGTGTCTTTGTCTCTAAGTACAATGCTGGTTCACCTAGCTTACCACCTGGTGGTTCATATTTTGGGCTTTTTCATCATGCTAGTCTCACCTGTCCAACATGTGCATGCTAGTTGGGGTCTTACTGTGTGGCTGGCATTCCCCCAGGTTGACTGTTCCATTGATGTAGGTGGAAGGGCCAGTCACCTGGATTCCTCTAGTGGGGCCAGTTGTGGAATCCTGGATTCTTCCTGCACATGTTGCCAGGTCCTG
>NW_004955477.1:9273295-9276232 GCF_000276665.1 Chinchilla lanigera | reverse complement strand
TATAGCTTTGTACTTCTTAGCAGCCCCCTCACATCACCACTGCTTTTCCTTTTGCTTCCAGACATCCTGGGCTCTGACTGAGCACTGTACTGCTGTACACTATCACACTGCACAGTAACTACACAGCAGCACGACTGTGACAATGTCTGGCTGACGTGTGAGCCATGTCTGTGATTTGTTCACATCTATAAATGTTTGTAGTGTGAGATATATTTGTACCTGTGAATGTTCATAACTCAAATGTTTGTAAGTTTGGGACTTACTGTTTTACAGGCTCAATGAAGAGAAAACAAACTGGAGAAAAGGGAACTGTGGAGGTGTAGTTAGAGGCCAGAGCTGAAGGAAGCTGCCACTTCTTAGAGTGGAAGTCCCCACAGTGCCTACAGAAAACACAGGCAGACAGAAATATTAGAGTCATAGAGAGAGTGAGCAAGGGAGGAGGAGGGAGGAGACAGAACTAGACTGGCATTCAACCTCTGTGACCATATTGTGTCTAGGAAGGTAATGTCCTGCCTCCTTGCCTTCACCTGCACAGCACTTGAACAGTTGGAGACACCAGACATGCTAAAATGACTCATCATGTAAGGGGTTTATAAGACATTCACTCATGGTCCTTCCTGTGATGTTGCCACTACTCTGGGTAAGTAGTGAACTGGTCATAAGTGTGAGAAGCAGGAGCCCCTGCTGGGCTGGAGGAAAGCCTGAAGCAGGCCTGGAAGCAACAGGTACAATCACTTCAGCTGCCAATGAGATCCAAGAACTGGGTCCTGAGCAGGGCACAGGCAAGCCCAGCGAGGATAGAAGAATGGAGGAGTGGGCAGTAGCAGTATCAAAGTGGAGAGCAGATGTTTCTTTTCCCACTGGGGAAATACAACTGGAAAATTCCATAGTGACTTAGGAATTTGTGACTGGGAGACCACTCCTGATTGGCACAATGCTGAGTTCCTGGTGGGGCAGAAGGAAGAGAAGCCATGGCCTCCCACAACAGGACATTCTTCCTGCCCTTGTATGGGTCCTGAACTCAGGGAAGGAAAGTGTGATCCCAGGGTCCCCCTCAGCTGTGCCAGGATAACTAATCACATATGCTAATAGTTTAAAGAAAGATAAGGGCAATGGGTAGCTAGAGTCAAAGAATTCTTTCCACATTTTGAAAGAGACAGGTAGGAGGTCAAGAAGAGAGATAGAGAGACTTAATAATATTTACCAGCTCTGGAGCAATGAGTAAAAGCATTGAAATAGCAATAATTAAGGATCAGGGACTTGGAAGAAGGGGTAAGGATGGATCTTTAATGTGAGTGACCTACATCCTCATTTCTTATAAACAGAGGGACCAATGCTCTGTCCACACGGTCCGGCACAGAGCTCCGAACAGACTCTCTGCCTTCCCAGCTCTCCATCGTCCAGTCCAGCACCAAGTTTGGCCCTGTAAAGTGTCAGTGAGTCTTTGTCAGGAGTGCTGTGCACAAACTATATTCTTTTTTATGTTGTTGATTTTCAGTGCTGGGGATGGAGCTCAGGGCCTTGCACATGTTAAATAAGTACAGTACTCTGCCACTGAACCGTACCCTAACCCACACCTCACATTCTTTAGCAGTGTCTCTCCATCTTCTCAGGTGCACCATGATCCACTGTGCATACCAGGACATAGAATGTGACCAGGGCTCCCAGCTAAGGCCAGGGCAGGGCACGACACAGATCAGTCTAGCTCTCCCTCAGGCCAGGAAGGGACTCAGGTCTTCAGAATATTAGGAGGTCCTTTAGAACCACGTGACTCCCAGGGGTCTGACACTGGGCAGGGGAAGGCATTAGAAGGGGGTGTCCATTTCATGCCAGTCCCACCCTAAGCGTGATAGAGGTGGTTTCCCTCAGCCCCACACAACATCCTCAGGCTGTGCTGGTGCAGTCAGAGAAAACAGCCACAGCAGGTAACGGTGCCTTGCTTCCCAGGCCCTTGGTGGGGGCATTTTGGGGCTTGTGTGGCTGGGTTTGTCTCAGCTGTCTGCTTAGAGAGACTTTAAGCCTCAGCATATGCAGCCCCTCCCTAGATGGTGCCCACAGATCCTGCCTGGCATGGTTAGACAGAACTATTTTTCTTCTGGGAATCAGTAAATTTTCACTAATTTCCCCAAACATTACCAGAGACTGTTTCCTTAAAGTACAAACATATACAGTATGTTCATCATTTAAAATATCATTTCCTTAATGGGTGAAAATGTTCTCTAGCTGTTTCTTTCGAACTGTGAACAATTAGAGAATAGCACATTTCATTTTAGAAATAAGTACTGTTAGTGATCATCATAAACATCAGATGGTAGGGATAATTAAATTAGGCTAATATACTAGTTTCCTTGCTAATCACTGACAATCCATAGTGGCTGTAATAACTATGATTTGTCATGTCAGGCCCACCGGTGGAACCCACAGTAATTGAGACAGGCTCCAGCTAATGAGCCTGCAGATCCCATTCCTACAGATGAGTCAAAACTCCAACTTTCACTACACAGCTTCCTAGTGGATCTATTTGGAAAGAACACCCTGTGGAGAGGCTCTAGGTGCATCCTTGAGATGCTTGCAGAAGTTTAGGGAGTTCTTATCTGGTGGACACCTGTGTGTGATTGTGGGTGGTGAGTGATATGTGTCTATATTTCATATGTCTCTCATGATGGTCTTGGGAGGTGGCCTTGTCCTCACTTTACACGTGGCAAAGTAGGTTCTGCGTGATTAAGTGATATCCCAAGTTCGGCACCACATCATCTTTTAACTTCTCAGTGCTCTGATACTTTCCCATACACAGTAAGTGCTGCATGTGTCCAGCATTATTAGACTAGGATGAAAGATTCCCCCATCTCTAATACATTATAAACTTAAAAGTAAGACCCTAAACTGTAAAGTGCTAGAAGAGGACATATGACATTGGTCTGGGCAATCCTTTTTTTT
>NW_004955477.1:9205562-9272825 GCF_000276665.1 Chinchilla lanigera | reverse complement strand
AACCCTTTCCATCTTTAATTTGGGTGTCAGGTATTTTGCCTCAGCAAAGAGGGAAAAGTAACCAAGACATAGAGTGAGAGAAAATATTTGCAAATCCTGTATTGACAAAGGGGGTTAATATTCAAAATATATAAAGAACTCAAACAACTTAATAGGAAAGATGCCACCCAATCAAAAATGAGAAAAGGATCTGAAAAGACGTTTCTCAAAATAAGACATATGACTATCTACTGGTGTATGAGAAAATGCTTCAACTCACCAGTCATCAGGGAAATGCAAATTAAGATCACAATGAGGTATCATTTTACAACTGTTAGGATGGCTGTTATCAAAAAGATGGCAGATAAGTGTAGGAGAAGATGAGAAAAAGACTCTTGTGCATTGTTTGGTGGGAATGTAAATTAGAATAGCCATTGTAGAAAAGCAGTATGGAGATTTCTCAAAAAACTGGAAGTGAAACACATCACCCAGCAATCTCACTAATGGAATACCAAAAAACATGAAATCAGCATGGAAAAGAGACATTTTTGCTGTCATGTACATCGAAGCACAATTCCCAATAGCCAAGAGATGGAATTGAACTGAGTGTTCATCAATTGATGAATGAATTAAAAATGTATATGAATAAGCAGCATCATAGTATTCAGCTGAAAAAGAACAAAATCCTGGCATTTGTAGCAAAGTGGATACACACCAAAGACATTGTGTTAAGTGAAATAAGCCAGATACTAAAATGCAAGTGCCACACACCACTTACATGTGAAATTTTAAAAGGTCCAATTTATAGAAGTAGAGATTTAGCAAGGGATCAGTGTGGAGCATTGAGATTAAAAAGGATACAAGATTTCAGTTAGGTAGAAGGAATAAGTTCAGCAGTTCTATTGTATAAGAAGGTAAGTATAGTTAATAACAATGTATTCTAAAAAAATAAAGAAATCAAAGTAGACAAATAAATGAAGAAACATACTGTGCCCATGAGTTGAAAGAAGTTCTGTTTAAAATGATCTAGAGTTTAATACTAATAAAATAATAGTTTAATACTAATAAAAATCCAAGAAGGGCATTTTGTAGACATAAATGAGCTCATTCTTGCATCTAAATGGGAAGGCTCAGGCCCTCAAAAAGCCAAAACAATTTTGAAAAACAATAAGGTGGGATGAATCAGTCTAACCAATCTAAAGACCTTTGTGTGGCTATTGTAATCAAGATGGGGTGCAAGGTGAAGGAACAGACACACAGATCAGTGAAACAGGAGAGAAAACTCACAAATAAACCCACAGTTTAAAAAGAAAGTTAAGAGAAGAAGCATGCCTTTTACTCAGGTAGCACTGGAACAACTGGACATCCACAGGTGAGAAAACAAAACAAAATAAACACAGCAATAAGAAAAAAGGAAGGGAAAAATATGTATGTATATAGAAGGATAGTTGGGATAACTGTACTGCTGATGTCTAATGGTTTATTGAAAGGAACAGTTGATGCCTAATTCTTTTTCTTTTTGACCAATTTTGCACACTCATATCTGGTAATCTAAACAACTAATCTGAAGACAACAATATGCAATATAATAACCATTGGTGAATTCCTACCATTTTGTCTAGTGAAACTGTATCATTTGTAATGTTTTTTATGTTTTTATTTATTTTTTATTCTTTTTAATGGTTTGGTCAATCTTGCATTCTTATATCTATTAATCTAAGCAACTTCATTGAAGATAACAATATGTAATATAACAACCACTGTTAATTCCTATCATTTTGTTCTGAAACCCTGTATCATTTTTATTGTTTTTGCTTTGTTTTGTTTTTGTCTATGTTGTTTGTATTTTGCTATTGTTCTTTTTTATTATTCTCTTTAAAATAAAAGCAAAACCTGTAAGATTATATTTGTTTATCTGAGTAACAAATTTGAAGATATCAATATGTAATACAATAACCATAATAACCATTGTTAATTTTCTATCACCTTGTCTGAAATTCTGTATTGCTTGTATTATTTTTGTGTTATTTTGTAATGTCTGTCTGTGTGTTAATATATTTTCATTCTTTTATCTTTAAAATAAAAAATAAAAACAAAATAAACAAATCCAAAATTTCACAGCAAAATGAGACAAAAACCTTGAACTAAGTGTCATATTTATACAGAAAGTAACTCAACTCAGATCATAGATTTAAAGGTAAAACATAAAACATAAAACAATTAAAGCTCACCTGTTACACAGGCTAGCTGCAGTCCCATTGCTAGCGTTTCGGTGGATTCACCGGAGCTGTTGCTTAGTAAGTACAGAGCAGGGCTTTTCACAACACTGGTGACTCCAGGGCTGGGCAGGAGGCTGGAGAGTCTGCCTCTAGGGAGCTGTTTGTTGAATGAGAAGTGCTAGGCCCCCTGGGAAGACCTCACCCTCACAGCTGGAGGACATGTACTCTGACCCCAGGGAAAGGAGGGCACCAGGGATTCTCCTCTCTTTCCTGGCTTTCTGGGCATGTGTTCCTGTGTCCTTCCACTACAAATGCATAACTGCACTTCCTGGTGTGTTCTGGATCTTTGGGAATGGCCTGGACACAGGCCTATGCTTCTCAAGGGTGGCTCGGGATGATTCCACATGCAGGATGGAGGGATTCAACATTTGGGTACCTTGCCTTCTATGTGACATTTCCACAACCTCTCTGCCTTCAGTTTCCCTTTATTCCCAAAAGAGTGCACTGATAATCCAGGAAAAGATTCCTAAAGACCAGTTTTGCCTAATGTATTTAGATATTTAATGGGAAAAGATACTTTTGGTTTCATGAGTTCCCAGATCATCAGATTAGTGCAGCTTGTGTGGTATGGTCACTGACTGCAAAGGCAGATGCCAAAGCACTGGTCGATTCGTGTGTGTGTGTGCGTGAGCATGAGCATGTGCGTGTGTGTGTGCGCATGCATGCACAAGCCCCAGTGCCTCTGTAGTGTTAGGTGCTGCCATGTTTTGAGCTGGTCCAAGTGAGTTGGGGACATTTGTTATGCTTTGGAATGGACAGATTATCCAAATAGAGATGCACACGATCACAACAAATCCCTGGTAAGAAATGAAGGTGCAAAGAGTTTCTAAAAGCAACCATTTGCCACAGAATAAAGAAATATTCTTTTAATTCCTGGTCTATCATCATGCGCAATGAACATCCCTATAATTGCCATAGAGAAGAAGGCACTGGAGCGCCAGCCCAGCTGAATGGGTGGGAGGGTGCAAAGTTGCTGTGAGAAGTGCTCATTTTCCTTTCCCAAGCATCACACTTTTAGGAAGAGTGCAATTGTTTTATTTCTAGAGTTGGCAGCATGAATGTGGAAGGCATGAGGTACTTTGGTATTATGTGCTGCATGTCAGGCATTTTTTCCAGTAATAACTTTCAATTTGACACTTCACTTATCAACAATTATTAACTATGATTTTTGACCCATACGAATAGTGACAAATTGTCTTAAGAGTATATTTGTATTCTCTACCTTATAGGCCACATTCCAGACATATTTTCCAGTCATATTTGGCCCAAGCCAGTCTGATCACATGGACTGAGACTCCTGTGATAATGGGAGAGTGCCACATTCTAATCATCAGTTATGTCATGGAGTGGCTTCAAGCCATGCATGCATTGTGTTTAGAAATGGGAGGGGAGCACTGTTTCTGAGATATTTCCTACTAGTTTCCAGTATAAGTCAGCTAACCATATTATTACAGCAGCTGTGTAAAATTATGAGCTGCTTGCCAAATGTCTTTGGAAATCAAAGCTTAAAGATGCCTTTGTAGCTCTCATTTGCATACTTTTTGGACTATGATATAGAGACATTTGATTCTGCATCCACACTGCTATATAAAGCAGCTTGCCCTCATCATTCTGCATGGGGCTTTTACAAAGTACAGACGGAGCTCCTGAGAGATGTGCCTCCAGTCTGGCTGACATTTTGAGGTCTGATGAAACCTTAAAGACCAAGGTTCACAGATAGGCCTTGGGGGTACAGTTGGAAGCCCCTAACCATGATACACATCTGGCTGGTGGCAGAGTATATAGCTCTGTGTTCTTATATGTGTTATGTCTGGCTCCCCTCTCCAGCATGGCCCTAGTGCTATCTTGTCTTCTATCAGCTTCTGCTTCTTAGATCTTTTGGTGACCTTCTTAGCACTCCATAGTTTCTCAGATATTATGTGCCTTGATCCTGCACCTTCATCATTGACTGACCCACTCCTGCTCATGTCCAGTATCCATGCATGCTAGGAAGAAAGACTTGGATGTTCCAAGTTGCTCCAGATGCTGCCTCTGCAGACTTCATGCCTACTGTTATTAGATCTGCAGTTCCTGCTTCACCTTTCATGTCCTGCTCTTCATTTTCACACCTTGCACTTGAGGGTGTATTGGCTTTCTTGGTTAACTCAGCCTTTTTGTGTATGCTCAGATATTTTCTTCTGTCTGCTGATCCGCAGCTTTGCTCTGGGCAGTAAGGCCAAAGTTTGGCATCAGTTTACAGAACAAAAGCTCAAAAAGGCACTATGTAACAGTCATGAACTTCAGTCTGTGTGATCAGACTTCCTTAGAAGTTGAAGGTGGGCTGTCTTAAGCTCCATTGTTGTTTGCCTACCTGTCAAGGCAGGCAACACTCAAAGCTCCAGCATATTAAGGCTTTAATTCCAAAGCATGGTGAACTACATGGGTGGACCACATGCTTCTACTAGGCTTGGGAGAAACTGCAAGTGACCATACTTGCATCAGAGCCACCCTATGTGAAGGGCTTCATCATCCCCCATTGTTTTCCTCCTGCACTGTCTCAATCTATAGCAGGCCTACTGTTTCCTACCAAAACAGAAAGAGAACACACTATTTCCTGAATATGTAGTGGTCCTTTTAAAGAATCAAATGCTGTAGTTCTGACCTAAGGGTTGTATGTATACTAAGCTGAGCATGTCCATTCTGTGTTCTCAGGGTTGTGGTCAGCCCCAAATCATCATCTATCATGCAGCTAATCACCCCATCACTGAGTTTCACATTTAGTTAAAACAACAGTCATGTTGCCCCCTTGAAAGTCTGAGCTCAGCAATTTGGGTTTTTCTCAAGTCAGCTGGTGACCACAGCCTTTTGGAGGTTTGATAGGGTTGGTGGGCCCAAGATAGCCTGTTCTCATGCATAGAAGCTGGTGTTAGACGTTGGCTACATGGCCTTTCATTCTACAGCCATGGATCAAAGGAGGCAAGCACATGACTCAAAGCCTCTTGCAGCCTTGGCTGAGGGCTGCCACGCTCTGCTTCCATAGCACTCTACTAGTAGAGGCAGGTCATAGGGTGGGTTCAGATTCAGGAGCCAGATCAGGGACAGGGGGGTCATGGTGGCATTCTTTGGCTCTTGCAGGCAGAGGGGAAGGTGGATAGGCTTGACTCTGCCTTATTGCACATCTGCTTCAGGGAAGAGGGTGGATGTTATTATTTGTGTCTAGATTTCCTTCCAAAGCCCCATACAGTCCTAGGTGTTGCTGGATCTAGAATGTGTGATGCTGGGATTAAGGGTACATGATTACTAAATTAGTCCACTGATTGGATGGATAGCTTAGATAGAATAGAAGCTGGATAGCTTAGACAGAATATAAAAGGGACAGAAAGAAGCTCCTGTGGTTGCTTGTGGCTTGGTTGCTTGCCTTAATAACTTCTGCCTGCTATGAACTGTTTCTCCTCTGTGATACTCATCTGGCATGGCATACTGCCTTGGAGATAGGCAACTATCAACTGAAACATCTACACACTAAGGCATGAGGCAAGTCAGTGGTCTGGAAGAGCTACAAGTTCCACGACTGAGGGGCTGGTGGTCGGACACCATATGAACTGAGGAATGGAACTCCTGGTGCCCAAGTCCCCAGCAAGAGGTGCAAACACCATCCCTTACTGTCCTGTCCATGCATGGCTCTTACACATGCTACACCTGCCTTTTGGTTTGGGGTTGGTGGTTCCCAGCTTTGGTGGAGAAACAGGTCCTGTCAAAGCACAGCTTGCACTTGCATTTCACTCTCTCCTTACTAACTGGATTGATTTAGCCCTGAGGACACAGTTTGTTTTCTACCTAGGCCTGTGTGCCCTGGCAATAGAACTTGCCTTTTAATCATAAAACCAGATGACTGTCAGCCACTCACTGCTTGACTGAGTCTGAAATGATGACAGAGAAAAATGCTTATGACTACTTGTGGGAATAATTCATAAAAGTTTTTAAAACTTCCTCATGGTGCTCTCTAAGCTTTCAATTTTATGTAGTGGTGGAAGAAAAAATGACCTCTGCTCTGTGGCAGCCACCCTCCATCGCGTGCTAAGTCGCAACAGAATTGTCTGAAAGGCCAGAGAAAATATAGTTGCAAAATCCTAACTCTGGAGCAATTTTCTACTCAGTTTCATTAATCTAATGGCCAAGAACAGTTTTATTAGGAGGAAGTCCCAGATTCAGGGACCACACATTCTTACATTCATGAAGAAATCTATTAGAAGGGACAAATGATAAGGAAAATTAAGAAAATATAATACTCACAGGGCAAATGCCACTGGTCTGTGTTTAAGGCAATGCCGTGTAGAATGCTTGGGTCAGGGATTCTTTGGGGTGGTCAGAACAGGAGCAGAGGAAGGTGGGGAACACTAATGAGGGGAAGCAAGGTCATCTCATGCCTCCATTGCTAGTCCATGATGAAGTCAGGTGGTGGGCCCTGCTGGGCAAAAGAGCCCAGTCTGATTCTTTGTGGAGGTGGCCTTTTCCCTGTGTGTAGCATTCAGCATAGAACCTCTGGCTCACACTTGAGTGTGGGTTTAAGATCAGCTGGGTAGTGATACAGCACCTTCCAACTCAGCTCTCGAATATCCTGCTGTGAGATCATCCAGTACCTGTGGTTGTACAGTGTTGATGCTAGAGATGCCATGTCCTGATCGTGCAACCTGTGAACATTTATTTCATCCTACATGGTAAAAGGGAATTAAGGCTGCTAATCTGTGGAATTTAGGATTGGGAGATCATCAGACATTATCTGGGTCCCCAAGCAGAAGAGGGACTGAGACAGAGAGTTAGGGAGGAGGAATCCACAAAACAAAAGAGAAGGAAGATCACAATCAAAATAAAAAAATGAGAGAAATTTAAATCATAATGGCAAATCCAAGAGGCAAAAGAATCACAAAAGACAACATATGTGAAATGAGTTTACTGAAGAAAAAGCCTGGGAAATGAGAAGATAGTTTGAATTGGGAATTTAAAAATCATTAATTTAAATTTTAAAAATTCAATATTTGAATAAATTTTCAGTAGGACATAGTCAAAGGGAATATTAGTAAATTGGAATATAACATTTGTAGAATTCTATAAAAAAAGGCATGGGCCACATTAAAACTATGGTGTTTCTAACACATGAAAGAGTAGCTCTTAAGGAATAGGATGATGAATGGTGCAGAAGAAATGTAGGAAGAGAAAAATTTCCAGAATTGAGGAGATCTTTCATTTTTTGTTTCTTATGTTAAAATATACATTAATAGCTGGAAGGACAGATCTAACCAAATTATAGTCAGTTGCTTTTTGGTGAAATTTGATTAAAAAAAAGGTAAAGAGACTGTCTCAAAAGCTGCATGACAAAACTTCAAATGATCGCTCATCTACAAAGCAGGGAGAATTAGATCCCTCACTGCTCATCTCAGGAACCATAGAGCTTCTGAAAGATAATGAGATATGGCTGGGATGTATTGAGGATAAAGAGCCATTGGAGTTACAAACCTTGCAGTGCATCATTCACAAGTAAAAGGCAACAATAGAGACACTAAAAAACAAATTATAAATCTCTAACCAAAAAAATCTACAGGCAGGAAACATAGAGATATTTCAGTCCTGCTAATGCTAAAGGAGTTGAGAGCCCATAGGTCCCATGGATAGAACTACTACAGTGTGTATTTCAGCAGAAGAAACTTAAAGCCAGACAGAATATTGAGATGCAAGGAAATGTAAACAAAGTAATTGGCAAAGTATAAGGATTTTAATTAGATGTAAAAATAACAATGGAAATAATTTATTTTTTCAGAAAATGAAAAACAAGAAGATAAACCCTGAATAGAGTACAGTAATAGAGAGGGAACTCATGTGGTGATTATCTTATTCAGAAGTAGAATAGAAATGTTTTAGACATTGTTAGAAAGTTTTGCAGTTAATTTGCATGTCAGAATTACAACTACACAGGCTATACATATTTGTACAAAAGTTTTTAATGAAAATCTACATCAACATATTTTATCTAAAATACACCTTTAAAAGAATACAAATCAGCAGAAAGAACTCTTCAGTTAATTTTATCAGGCTCATGTATCTTAGCATAAAACGAAAATTAGAAAAAGCAGTTAATAAGGACAGAGGGATGTATCCATCACATTTACAAACACATACATTAAAAGCCATAAAATACTGCAGTGCACACCTAGCAGTGGATATGAATATTAGTATGTATAGCTAGGTAAGTCTCATAGATTGTTTCTCATCAGAAAACTTGCTCATTTTATTCACACAATGAAAAGTAAAAGAAAAATGAACATCATTCAATAGGTCCAGAAGTATATTTGAAGAAATCATTACTCATTTATGCCTAGACAATTTAAAAAAATTAGGGATAAAAGAGAATTTTCTGAAACTGGTAAGTATAAAAAATGTGTTTAATATTGAAATTTCCAAAATATTCCCATCAAGCATAAAATGAGAAAATGTTTGGTTTGTTCTGACTTGTCCTAGTCCTAGTGATTCTGGCTACCTGAGAGAGCCGGAAAGAGCAGGGGGTTGCCAAGGCTGCATAGCCAGCAGCCTGTTTGTGATTTCTTCAAGACAGTGTTATGGAAAACACAATAATATCTATGCACAATTAAAATGTAAAAGATTGGCTGGATGGGTCACATACAAGAGCAATATTAAAAACCCAGTGATTTATTTCCACCAATAATAAGCAATCAGAGCAAGTATAGAAGAAAATCAAAACAATGCCAATACAAGCTATACAGCTTTTATGACTAGGTCTAATAAAAGATGAGCAACTCTTTATAAACTGATAAAGAAACACAAAAATTATAACATTATTGAAAGATATGCAATACATAAGTAGGCAGAGAGATATACCATCTTCATTGACCCAGCATAAAAATGGATGTTTCAAATGAATTTGTAAAATCATTGCAATTCTTATCAAAATACCAAATAACTTTTAATAGAACTTGGTAGCTGATTCCAAATTTTATACGAATGATAAAAAGTCACAAATAGAAAAGGCACACCTGAAGAAGAATGGGAGGGGCAATGTTTGTACAAAGCATTCGGAGGTAGATCCATGTTCAGATAGCTACAAGTGTGGATTGTTGCCTACACAGACAGCAGAGGCTGTTGAGGAGGTGGCAAAGGCAGAGTCTGTCACAAGGGAACCAGTTGGGCCGTGATGGGGTTGCAGAAGAGAACTTCCAATTGGTAGAACTCAAGTCACCACAGAACCCACATGGGAAATGCTTTGAAGACTAAAATGTGAAGGGGAGCTTTCAAGCTTCCAAAAGAAAACAGTGGTTAATATTTTTACGATCTTAAACCAAGGAAGGATTTCTTAAATAAGGCAGAAGAGACATAAAGTATAAAGGAAACTGTGCTGAAAATGGTAATGATAAAATTAGTAAATAATTTTTCAGTGCTTCCTTCGTGCGGAGCATTGTTAGCAATATCTTACAAATATGAGCTGGCTTAGTCTCCTCTTCACCTCTATGTGGTAGAGATAATGGTCACACCAGGGGAAAACTGACTTTTGGGAACTGTGCCGTGGACCTGCTGGTCAGAAGCAGAGTCAGGGATCCCAGATGCTATGGCTGCAGACACTTCTCTAAGTTATAAATTTGATTATAGTGATGAATCAAACAGACAATCAAATAACCCTTCTCTGTAACAAAGGGTTTTGTGAAGTTAAAAGATAAGCCGCAGAAAATGAGAATGTATTTGTGAGCCATACTCAATACTGAAAATAAATGACTCTCTTTTATGCAACAAAAGCTAGCCCAGAAGAAAAC
Organism: Chinchilla lanigera; assembly: GCF_000276665.1. Classification (NCBI taxonomy): domain Eukaryota; kingdom Metazoa; phylum Chordata; class Mammalia; order Rodentia; family Chinchillidae; genus Chinchilla; species Chinchilla lanigera. The sequence continues at coordinate 9,262,771 of NW_004955477.1, read as the reverse complement.
TAGAAGAGAAGGGTCAAATGGTCAGTAGTACACAAAAGCAGGGAGTGCAAAGAAAAGCAGCAGGTTACCACGTTATACCCATATAGCTGGTGGAAATTAAAGTTTGACAGTGACATAAGATAGAAAATAATTGTATTTAAATTTTAATAGTATTATTTGCAATTACTATACCACAAACTGCATATATTTACTCTACATAATGTAATGTGAATACATGCATTCACCAGTGAAACCATCCCCACAACTAAGTAATGAGCTTATTTATCATGTCCAAAAGTTTCTTCTCTCCTTTTCTTTTGTAATATGAGCGTGTAACTTGTAACCCATTCTCTTAACAAATTTCTCAGTGTAAATAGAGTATCATTAACTGTAGATTCTGTTGTACATCATGTCTCTGGAATGTAAAATGGTGTAGCTACTATACAGCGCATTATGGAGGTTCCTCAAAAAATTAAAAATAAAATTACTGGATGATCCAGGAATCTACTTCTAGTATAGACCCAAAAGAGTTGAAATCAGAATATTGGAGTGGTGTTTTGACTTCCATATTTGCTGTAGCATTATTCACAACAGCCAAGATATGGAGACAACCTGAGTACATGTGCTGTCTTATTTCTTTAGAAAATCTGATGCTGAGGAGACAGAGTATAAGCTTTGTTAGAGTGGAATATTATATGATTCCCTTTCTCTTTCCATATATTTGCCAAATTTTACTATAAAAATGAAGCCATGGTAGTTTTTAAAAAGCAAAGTCTCTGTAGTGGCTTTGAGGGCAGACTTTGTGAGGCTCTGCAGACAGAGGTGTGGCAGAAATGTCCCTTAAATATGTCCACACCATCACCCCTGAATTATGAATGTGTCACCTTACATGACAGAGGGGATTTTGCAGATATGGTGAGGATATGATCTTGACATGAGTGATCATCCTTGGTTGTCTGGGTGGGCTCAGTGTCCTCACGGCCAAAGTTCTTGTGAGGGGCAATGTGATGATAGAAGCAAGGGTCAGAAAGAAGTGGGGAGGGGTGGGGAGAGGAAAAGGGGGAGAGAGAGATAGAGACAGATGAGGGGAAGGCCCCGATCAGAGGTGAAAAGGACACAGTGACACGTTTGTATAAACTCATTTCTCCACATAAAGAAGATATCTACCATAAGGGAAGCCTTACAATTGATTTAGGATGACTATTTGCCAGTATCTTGGTGCTGATCTATAAATTAAAATTCTCTGCTGTTTGGTTCAGATAAGAATCTAATGAGAAAGCAAATACCAGTTAAGGTGAAAAAGATATGAAAATTACACAAATCCCCAAAGTGCTCAGCGAGTTTCAAACACAGATTTATTTTAAGAGGCAATTGTGTTTACTATATTTGATGTTTATTATTTAATCCATATTTATAAGAAGAACGTGTGGCAGGAACAATGATCTCCAGAGTCTTTGTTCTTCACTACAGAGCAGCAGGAATCTCTTGGGGGTGCTGGGCAGGCAGGAGTCCTCTGCAGGGCAGGCCTGGGTCCCAGGAACAAACATGCTGCCAGAAGCTGCCTGCCCAAAGCCTGTGAGTGTTGCCTGGTCTTTTCCTTCAAGGGAGGCAAGATACAGTAATCAAACAAGAAGGACCAAAAGTGAGTCACACCTGTAAGAAAGGTATGAAATTAAGAGCTGTATCTTGGGTTGAGGTGAAGCTTATGGCTTGTATGCATGAGGCCCTGAGTTCAAACTCTATGGCTACTCAGGGTGCAGAGAAACTACATCTTACATAGTGTAAGATGTAGACATAATTGTTGTCTGTGTATATCTGAATGTAGTGGTCTGAGGAAGGAAAAAGTTTGCCCCAGTATTGGCAGAGGATGCCCCTGGTGAGATGGTGGCATAAACAGGGGGGCCTCTTGTGGGTCTTGGGGTAGACCACAGACAGAGCTACTGGGTCCTATGTCCTCAGCTTAGAACATTACCATTGACAGACAGGAGATGCTTCTAATGGCCTTAGAGCCTTCTCTGAGAGTGGAATGTCTTCTTTTTGATTCCTGCTATCCATGTGCTCCAGAGCATCCTGGCTGTCTTGGCTGTATTGACCCTGACAGGACTTTAGAAATCTAAACTCCTTGAGGCCTGCTATTCACAGATCTGCTCACCAGAATGCAAATGTCTTACATAGCTCCACGTCCCATGTGCCCACATAAGTGGAGGAACATTGTCTGGCCAAATGGGGCCTGTCTTTAAACCTCCTAGGACAAGTTCCTTTTCCTGGGTCACCTGAAAGCACCAAATGTCAGGTCCAGAGGTTGGGATCTTCTTGGGGGAGGGGCTGCCTCTCCTGTGTTGACCTCATGGTCTCTTCATTGAAGAAAGAGAAAGGAAAATCATGCTTCAGAGGTGCCATGGAAAGAAGCCCATCCAGTCTCACTATAGTTCTCCAAGAACACCACTGGCTTGAGATGGTGGCCAAGAGGGATCCAAGAGTGTCCCAAGTCCTCCCTGGGTATCCTACCTCTACACTATTGTTCACACCATCTTCCCACCAGGGGTGTCTGGGGTTGGAGAAGTATCAGAGGTCCCCATTTGGTCCTGTTGTGACAACCCTTGACTTGTGCACTAAGGACCCAACGAGAGGATTGCATTTGCTACAAGTACATACACTCTTGTTCACTTGGCAAGACCACTGTGGCGCAGACTCAGTCTTTTCCCTGGTACCAACACCTCAACTCTAACTACGGTGACTCTTCAAGTCTTTGGGCCCCAGTGCCAGTGTGGACCTGTGTTTGTAAGACAGTTCTGGGGAGTGTTTGGTGACCCCTTTCCGGGTGTACAGTTTGCTGAATGAATGACACAAATCCCTCTGGAGAAGGACCAAGGGAAGCCTCTTTGTGGCTACCTGCCCTAGTGTTGTAGGCTCCTTGCTCTTGGGCAAAGGGTATTCTTTTTCGCTGGGGAGTTCTTGGGCTTGGCCATTCTATCCATTGAAGGACAGTTTTGACAGCCAGGTTCCATGCTCCTGAGTGTTGATTGAAACTTTGCTGCTCTGAGTTGTAGTTCGGCTTCTTCCTGTGCCTACTCCTTACTCCTCCCTCCATCTATTCCCCCAATAAATATCCTTCATGGAAATGCCATCTCCACTTTCACTTCTGGATGCCCAAAGCTCACACCCACTGACACAGACCCCAGGAAGGTACTTATCTTGGGTTGATTCCTCCTAAGCCTGGGCTTAGGTAATAGTGCATACTCTGGGGGAACAGGGAAAAGGAGAAAACAGGGGAGCCCTACACACCACAGGCCCTGTGGAGCATCAGTTGTTCTTTGGAGTCTATCTTGCCTTTTGGCACAAGAGCACGGCTGGGAGTCAGGAGGAACCAAGCACATGGGGAGTCTGGTGCCCACGGGCAGCCACTGAAAACTAGGTGAAGCCTTTGCAAGCAAAGTCTTCAAAGACTAGGGGACAGCATGAGGAGCTGCTCAGACGTCTTGGAAGGAGGGAGACACCAGTGCCTTCACAGTGAGGTTTGTAACTGTTCCCATGTTTCTGCTTCTGATTACTTCTCAAGTTCACCTTGACTTTAGTCTCGATCTGGCCCAGATGTCCTCATGGAAAGCTAGAGAGCAGATTTAATAGGACACAAATCAGTACTCCATGGGGGAAGGCCTGAAGACTGCTGCATCTGACAACAGCCAGCTCAGGCCCCAAAGATGTGCTAAGCCCTTAATGCCTTGAGGAGGCTCAATGACCACAGTTCAGACCCAAAGCAGAACAATTTGGTCAAAAGATCTGCAACGGTGGGTTCAGGTCAGAATCATATGATCACAGTGCAGTTGTCTCTTCCTTTTTCCTTGCTTCTCATTGGAAATCATTCCAAACTCCTCAGCTTCTGCAGAACCAGCTGTACAAGCAATTGCAGGGAGCTGGTGTCTTAGATGGGGAAGGGAACCAGAAGCCAGCTCACTTCTGGGCCACATGATTCTCCCCCAAGTTGTTGGCCCTCTCTCTGCCTGGTCTGCCTCTTGCCTGTGCAATTATTTCATCATGGGAGAGGCTTCTCCATTAGGTGATGTCTGCGCCTGTGGAGCCTGAGGCTCCATTTTGACAAGGCCTATGAGAGTTGTGGTGATCCAGCAGCTTTGAGAAGGAAAAAAAAAAAATCTGTGCATAAACATAAGGAGGATGGACCTGGGCCTGGTGTTTTCACCAGCAATTCTGTTCTATCAGTTCTTCACACAACTGGCACAGTCACCAACTTCTGAATTTTTCCAAAACCACAAGCAAAGAACAACACTTTTAAAGTAGAAAGCGTGGCTTACTGAAAATTTTCATCTTTAGCAAGTGAGATCTGATTTTCTTCTAGGAAGATTTTTCAAATCTAGATTAAACTTTCTCCAAAGTGACAGAAACAGCCACCCTCCAAGTATTCTGAATTACATTGCTCTTGGGCATTGGACAGCTTACCTTCCCCACATGAGAGGAGGGATTTCCGCAGCCCCAAATGTCATTATTCAGAACCAAATTGGGGAAAACACCTGTGTGGGGGATGTGAGACAGGACCAAGTGCTGCTGCAGCCGCCTTCAGCTGGGGCTTCTGTGAAGTAGGAAGCAGTTTCATTCACATGGAGATGGTGAAAGGGAAAGTTGGCAAGGAAGTGTGATGGCTCAGCTCAGAAATCTAAAAAAAAATCATCCAGTTACCCACACACCTCAATCTGCTCCCCCATAACTCCAAAGCAAATCTGTGCTAGTGCCTCAGAGATATTTCCTGGCAACAGCCCCACCTAGAAAGTGTATATGCACATCCCCAAAGACAGAGCTCACTGGGAGGACTCCAGGTCAGCACTCCTGATGGCTTAGGACAGCGGTAAGAACCATACACAGATTTATGTCTGTTACATGATGTTTGTTTTTCCTGGGTATTAAATGTTCCAAGGTCTATATCCATAGCATACAGGTTTAAAGATGAGTTAATTTGCTACAAATTATGACATTTCCTAACATTTTATGATGGAGAGGGAGCATTTATGATACAGCAAACAATACTAGCAGTAATAATGATAATAAGCCATGGAGAGCTGCTTCCATAAGGGACTGCAGTGAGAGGGGACAAGGGTGTGGTCCTTGCATCAAGCACCACAAATAGTCCAGACAGAAGAAGATAGGAAAATTCCCCAGACTGGACAGTGGGGGTCACTGGTGACTTCAGAGAGAGTAAAGCCCCAAAGGCAGGAGTGAGGGCTTGATGAGTAGCAGGAGCAAGAAGTCAAGGAGGTTCAGCCCAGCTGTTCCTGGAGGCTGAGTGGCTAAGACTTTGAGAGGCTACTAAGAATGCGTTCTGTAGGAGCTGGATCATGTGACCTGTTCCTGGAAAAGAGCCAAGGGAAGGGACAATAAGAAATGGATATAATGGGGAGTCTGGACTTTCAAGATCCAGATAAAAAGAGGTGAGCTGTAGACAGGATGGCAGATCCTCCTGGCCAGAAAACAAACCCTCTCATGGGGTGGGTCAGCTGCAGCTCAGGACTGTATAGGTGCAGGCAGAGGTGAGGAGAAGTGATGTGGATGAAGCTCCTGTGGGTGGACACTGTTTATTATCTTTAACTTTGTTATGAGTTTGCAGAAGAGAAGGGCAAGGGAACTGAGTGGGGGCGTGCCACCCGTTACTGTGTGCTCACTTGAGGACCAGATCAGGCCCACCACTTTGGCAGTGGCCTCAAGCAGACCTACTTGTGATCATGGCAGCTCACGTGGCCTGCGCTCGGGTCTGCTGGTGCTGGGGTGTCTGTAGCTACAAGAGCCAACCATAAAGTCTTGGCCACTCAGTGACTCAGGGAGATGTCATGTGCTCTCCGCAAGATGGAAGGAGCAAAGATCAAAACCCATGGTGCTGGAGCAAAGTGACTGCTCGTACATTTAAACTGGTTAATGGTCATATAAGTCCAAACTGCCACATGTTGGCCTGGTCTGAGAATCTGTGTCTGGAAATGGTTCCTCAGGGGAGCCTTTGGAGCTGAGAGGGAGGAACAAACACTTTAACAGAAAGTTTGGGGAAGTAGTCGCCACTGGCTAACCTCACAAGTGACACTTCCATGACATTCTGTGTGGCGGACATGGAGTGGCATGTGTTTGGCAATGAGTGAGATGGGTAAACACAGAAGGCAGGGGCCAGTCAGGTGGTGCAGAATGCGGAATGAAGTGGGCTGTGTGGATCTGACGCTCTTGCCAGCAGTGGGATCTGAAAGGCACAGTGACCATGTGGACAGGGAAGCTGCTAGCAGGCATCAAGGATGACTGTAATTTTTAGGGAGACCACTAAAGCCCTGAGGATCCTTTCTGGACAGAGTGCAGGGAGAAGAGGTTGCATTTACTCCAGACATGCCAAACCCTGGAGCTGAGTGGACGTAGGTGTCCACTGGGCAGAGACACCCAGGGTGCAGGCACTCAGGAGAGCAATCTCAGCACTAGACAGCCTCAGAGCCAGGATGGAGGTGGTTTTTAAAGCAATAGGAGTGCGGAGGACTTTTGAGGAAGGTGTGTGGACGGGAACGGATGGGGACGCACCATTCCTGGGGCTGAGTCAAGCTAATGGGGGTCTAGGGAAGATGAGATCTGGGAGGCGGGTAGAAAATCAGAACCGGCACTATGAGCCGCATCGAAGAGTGGTCACTGAAAAAGAGTTGGTCATTGTGGTGGCTGGTGGGTAATGTGTGTGAATCACTGACACCAAATTGAGACCTGGGCAGGGGTACAGTTGGATGCTGACCACCTTCTGTTTTCAAGAGGGAAGCAGAGTTCAGCTCGGGGGTGCCCACTGCCTGGAGGTGTGTTTAATGAGAAGCAGACAGGGCAGTGGGCAGGGGAGGCTGCGGATGGTGACTGCGGGCACAGTGAAGAAAGGGATAGAGAGCAACCCCAGCCAAGTTTCCTGAGTGCAGTGGGGAAAAAAAGCATGCTTCTTGGGTGTCCCAGGTGGAGAAAATGTGTGCAGAGCCCTGTTGGGCTCTTGGCCCGGCCTGAGAGTCTTGCCAGTTGAGGATTGTGAGGCTTCTCAAGGGCCCTGTTATCATGTGGAGGATGTGCGTGTGTGTGGTGTGTGTCAGTGGGTGTGCTGTACATGTGCATGTGCTGGTGTCCTGTGTATGTGCTTGACTTTTGTGTTTGTGTGTACATATAGGCACATGTGTGTAAATGGGATGTGTGTATATCTATGAGTGGGCTGTGTATCAGTGGGGTGTGCGTGTGGATGCATGCATGCATGTGTGCTTTGTGTTTGTGTAAGATGTGTGCATGCATGTATCAGAGTTACACTGCCTTCCTTATTCATCTCAGGCTCTTCAGAATCAGGGTCTGAATGTTCAATAAGTGAGATTACCTCCCACTGAGATCTGATCATCAGCGAAAAGCATTTAAGTCAAGCACTTATTCTGTATTGGTCTGACCTTAAGTTCTGTTTTTGTTTGTGAAGGAATAAGAAAAAAAATCATCTGTGTGTATCTACTCCCAGGAAGAAACCCACTAAATCTACTGGATATTTTATATCCCTGAAAAGTTTAGAGAACCACAAGGATTATGTGGATCCACCCCGTCTCTAGGGAGGGCAGTTCCTGAGTTGTCAAGAAAAAGGGGCTGCTGAAGGAGTGGGATTAGATATGAGTGGCTGTGGGTGGACAGGGGACAGCTGCAGAGCTGTGGGTGGACAGACATAAAGACTGATGGCCCTGGGTGGGTACTGTCTGGGACAGGAGAAACAGTGAGTGGCACCAAGTGGGCATGGGGACAGTGGGAAAATCTTAATGAAAGTTGCCAGGCTGCAGCCAAGTGGTACCTGGGAACGTGCTGAGATCATGAGGAGGCGTGGTGGGCCCAAAAGTAAGTGGCAGAATCTCCGGGGTTACGGGGGCCATGGGAGGGCTGGCTTGAGGTTGGACCTTGCCATATAAGGCCAGTGAGGGACAGGTAGCCAGCTGTCAGGAGCATCATTATCCAGGCAGCAGGGTAACTTCCAAGAGATGCTGCTGCACTGATAGACACATTTGCCAAAATATGGAACCACTGAATTTGCCAAATTCATCACAAAACAGGCTTTAGAGATCCTTTGAAGGACAATCTCTTTTTAACTTCAGTCAAATGGTACATTACCCTTGAGTAGAGAGGGTTTGTCTTCTCATAACTATGTTCAAGTACAGCTCTTAGTTTTCCTAAATATAGTGATAAGAATATGTTAGAAAGGAGGTTAGACTAGTTATTGACAGTTTTTACTGCATGAAACATTTCTTAAAATTCTGCCAAGAAGTATATATTTATTGAATATATTCAGCGGGAAGGAGTGGGAGAGAATGGGAGGGAGAGAGGGGGAAGAGAGATCGAGGGCACACAAGTGTGCTTCTCCAAATGTGCAAAGTTGAGTTAATGCAGTTAGCCAGTCATTAATCACATTGATTTCTTCTGCCCTTTTTATTTCCTTTTTTCAGATTGCCTTGGTTTCACTGGATGCCTGTGGTTTAGGTGAGCATCTGTAGGGGGAAGGCACGAAACAACCAGAAGAGTTATTGTGCTATCCACGGTGTCCTGCGACTGCGGCCATACAGTGGATTACTATGTGGAGAAGGTACCCTGGTCACCCCAGCTCATTGATGGAAAAGCAGATTGCACATTTATCATCTAATATGCTGTACTCATCTCTTGGTGGCAGTGAGATGGACAGCAAGGACACATAGCACTGGAGAAATCAATGGAGGCCGAAGGACAGGAAGTGTCCACAAAAGTGGAGAACACACCTGGTAGGCAGAAGAGGTGCTATTACCAGAGAGATAGGATATTTGAAACTGAGCGCTTCCTCCTGTGATAAGATTCAGGCTCTTTCTGAGGCAGTAGGCACTGATGTGGCTTGGGAACTAAGTCCCAGAGTTGCAGTATTTGCTGCTTATCCACACAGGCTGGTGAGTCTTGGGCAGCAGTGGGCTGAGAGCCCATGCCACACTTTATACAGGGGAGATGGTAGGGAGGGAAGGTTGTCAGAGGGGAGGCGAGGAATCAGATCCAGGTTCCTTCAGGCCCCTTCCAGTGGGGTGTTTCATGATTTCAAATCTCCGTCACAATTCTAAGAGGGTTCCTTCCAATTTAGACCCCTGTATTCTGAGTCTAGTCATTTCTACTCAAATGTTTATCTAAGAACAGAAATCTAGACTGAAAAATTACGGTGAAGGTAAAATCACAGCTGTGACTACTGTTTGCCCCAGGTCTTCAGGATAGGTACCTTCTCAAGATCATTTTAACAGCTGAGAGAAGCATGCGGCTCTGGGCCAGTTTGGGCAACTGCAGACACTGGATTGCAGAGATCCCTTGCAAGGCCGGGCTGCACCTGCTCATGTCTCATGACAGCTCTCGAGCCATCTTTGATGATGTGGAAGTGTCCTCTCTGCCCAGATCACTACTGTAATCTAATAATATCACAGTACTCTATGATATTTGTGTGAATAATATGGTGGGTGAATAATATGGCTGGGTGGTTTCTAATAGCAGATATTTCTAAACCGTTGGAAAAGTAATTTTAGTCTTCAAGGAGATTCAACCATGCAGGTAGATTTGGGGGGTTAGGAGAAATTAATCAAATAAGAAAACTTTTATGAAAGCTGATGGTGGGTTTAGGGGAGATTTGGAGTAATTAAATTCAACAGAAAGACCTCTGTGAAAGCCAACAGTTGGTGGAAGAGGTCTCTTTGCTCTGCAGGCATGGTATTTCTCTAACTATTGAGGGGTCATGTGAGGTCTTCAGGGGCAATTCTTGAGTCTTGAGCCCACATTGAACTCTGATGTCTTCTTTCTCACATTTAATGCTTAGTATGAGGTATTTGGAAGTTGTGACTGGATAATTTTGCAACTCCTGCAGAATATGTTTTATATCCTGAAGAATTGAAAGTTCAACTTTTAAAAGCAAAAGACAAAATATTCTGTAAGAAAAACAAACAATAGGTAAACACAGCACCATAACAGAGATTGAAGCTTGCGTGTAAGATGACAGACATTGCTCTCACCAGCTGATATTCCTGGGTCGCTGCACTGTGTCTGGCCCCATCCTGAGCTGGTACCATCCTGATTCAGCCAGTTGTTGTATATGCTCAGTGTCTGGGAAACCTTCAGTCATCTTGCTGCATGTGTGCCTCTGCAAGAAGCTACTCAGAGATTTCTTCCATCCAAATGTGAGTCCATCTATTCCTTTCGGGCTAAGCTCTTGCTCACAGTCCCTTCAGAGGGCTATCTGCAGCCCACAAAATCCAGAAGCATCAGAAATGCATAGAATTTTTTTGTTTCTGGCTCCACCCTTCAACCCCAGATCTACTGCACTCAGACTGAGGTTTTCAACCAAACCTGGGGATGGGCAGCCAGAAGTGTCTGGTCTGACCTCCTCCTCAGAAGCTGAGCCTGTGCTTTGGACAGACCTGTGCTCCATAGAAGGTGTCTTCCATGGTGTCTAAGCAAGGGATCCTCAATTAAATGGTGCAGGAGGGTCCACTTGGCTCCAGGAGGCTGGGAGCTTGCTTCCTGCACAGGCAGGGACAGCCCATGTCTGAGGCTATTCTGATGAGGTGCTAGGATGCCTGCCTCACCTGGCAAGGTGAGGTGTGGAGAAATCCATGGAAAGACAGAGTTTTGTTGGCAACCAGGTGGTTAGGAACCTGAGGAAACCTTGGCATTCTGTGAGCTGGGAGAGAGGAAGAGGGCTATGGGCACTGGTCAGGGACTTCCTGTTGGCCATACATGGACCATGTGAAATGTTTCCCACTCCCTCACATGCAAATATGGAGGAACGCTGCTATTCTCACTTTTGTGGAAGGATTGCAGTACCTCACACATTTGCTTTTTCTTGATTGATCCAAGTTTCCTACTCAAACAATGGAGAAATTGCACTTTCAACAAAAGCACTTGTTTAAAAAATACAAAGGAAGTCTTGAATTCCTGGCAGTGCTCATGGAGAGTTACGTTTATTGATTACCCATTGTGAGCCAAACATTGTGCAAACCGTGCGTGACCTATTTAAACTCACAATCTCTGCAGAATAGATATGATTACTATCACTCCAAGACTTTGCATAAGGGCTCCCAGTCTGTTAGGCCACTGTCCTAGTAGAAAACTTCATTGCACCTGCTTTAAGCTCTCTTGCTTCTGTCCTCCATCGTTCTTTGGCATTCCTTGGATGCTGCCCACCCTTTGATTCTGTTGTCTTTTCATGTTGCCATTCAGGCTACATTTTCCTCCAGGGGAGTTGCTTCCTTTCTGCTGGCTGTCCTGAGTCCCCGAATGTCCTTACACCACTCTACTTCCAGGGCTTACTGACCTTCTGCCTTGTTCATCAGCTTTGCCCTAAGACATCTCTCTGTTCCCAGATGAATGGAAGCACACATGTAGGCCCTGGATGTCATAGATGTTCAATCTGCTTTGTCTTCATAAAGGGAAGAATGCCTTCTGTTTAATTTTTTATGGTCTCAGTGTATACAGTTCTGTCCCCCACATCCCAGCCCATGGCCTTGGAATCCCAGCCATGTGCATGAATTATAGCTAAACCTGTGGTTCTAGCAGAGAGAAGCTCCTTCCCCTTGGCCAGAGTTTCCCTTTCTCCACCAAGTTTCTAGGAAGAGATTCATGTAATGGCCATGTCCAGGGAATGCAGAGCCACTGGGTTTCCAGGAAAAGCTTGCTCTCACACTGGCTTAAAATCATGTGTATCTTTCCTTGTTTTCTTTGCCAATATTTCTCTCTTCTTTTGGCCCTGGAAATAACTTCTTATATTTTATTCTTTGTCCTTGACTTTCAGGAAAAACAAAGTACAATAATTTGAAATAATGGACATGCATTTCATTTGTCTGATTACTTGTTCAACTTACATATAAAAATTCATCAACATAACGGTAGCAAAATCATATGTAGGCATTGTCCAACCTCTGTTTCTATACTGTAATATACTTGAAGGCCAATCCATCTTGTTTCTTTAGCTCCTTGGGGAGGGCAAGTCCTCCTGAGCCTTGCAATAAGTCAATCTTTCTATACAGAAGGTAGCTGCATAGAAATGGACAATTGCCAATGAGGATGAACTATGTCTTTAATGATCAACCCGTAGTACAGGAACCAGATTTATGAATGCAACCCTAAGATGGAGAAGCAAATCACAAAGTTTATTTTAGGAGGAGAATCTGTCACATTACCCTTGGCTCTTGGAAGTGGTCTTGGGCTCCCCTACCCCAGGCTCAATGGTTTGGGTCTTTCTTTAGAAGATAGCATAGTGGTTGACTGACTGTGCCAACTTGAAAAGTTTACAAGCTTAACTAAATTGGCTAAGCAATTCCACACCTTAGGGTATAGAAGGCCCACGTAGGGTGTCTTGTTGCCTAGATGGTATAAAGGGGAAATGAGGAAGCATGGATCTACTTCGGTTCTTCAGAGGAGCTCCAGTGTTTGCCTTCAGCTTGGACATCGTCTCCTGGCTTCCGGTATAGGTTTTTCAGCCTTCTGTTGCACACTTATTGGTCTCCTGATATGGACTTGCATGGAAATTGCAGTGAGCTCCAGACCTTCTACTGAATCTTTCTGTTTCCAGTGTGGAGCTACTCTCTGCACACTTCCTCATCCAACTAAGTGGGTGACCGTTGTAAGCCAATCTTGTCATTTCTCATACTTTTGTGTATCTTGTGCTATATCTGTTCTTCTGGTAAAACACTGTCTGATACAGCCACAGTGTCATTAATTACCCCAGCTGAGGCTCAGGGAGCTGGGGTGGTTACCCCAAAGGCCCAACTTTCCCTGTTGGAGTGTTGCTCCCAAGGATGCAAATTCCTCATTGTATCAATTATTTCTGTGGGATATTTATTTATGGAGGTGACAGACTGACAACTGGAGGACATCAGTGTCATCAAAAAAGAGTTTATTTTCCCTCACAAGTCCCCTAGAAGCATATGGGGCAACACCAGAGGGGACAGGAATAAAGGCAAGGAAAAGCAGAGGCCACAGCCTTGACTGGTGCTCTTGTAGTGCTGGGAACAGTCCAGGGCTGGTAAACATGAACCGTCTCAGCAGGCTTTGGGCTACAAGGTGTTTCCAGTCATCAGAGGTCTGGTCCTGGGTTGATTTAGGGCAGGACCAATGTTGGCTTGGAGTGTGAGAGTTAGCTAAAGCAGCGGCTGGGCTATGTGTGCCAGATTGGTTGATTTGCATATGCAAGGCATGCTCATGGGCATGTTGTTTATTATTGTAGGCGTAAGAAAACCAAAGGAGGGGCAGTCTCTCTCCAGCCAGTTACACCCCCAAGATGGCAGACATCATAAAATTAAAAACATGATTAGTATACCTGTATCTTTAGCCTCCCCTGCAAATAGACTGGGAAGAGTCTTGGTCTCTAATCTGGTGGCTGGTAGAGGTCAAGCCAGTGTTCTGGGACTGATGAGGGTGAATGGGTCTGGGGGGGGCACTCCAGTTCTGCTACAGTGGGGTTAGATTTTCTGAGTTCATAATGCAGGATGACAGCACAGCCACTGTCTCCCTCTGCACTGGAGTTTGGGAAGCACAGAATTGCCTAATACAGGGTTCTTGGCTCCAGATCTGCCAGCCTGGTTGGAGTCTTTCTGTTCCCTGGGGAAAGAAGGACATTGATGTTTTGAAAACCTAGAAGCCTTCTGGAGTATTCTGTATGAAGAATGAGTCAACTTTTTTCCATTCTGAGAAACCATAGCATCAAGGTCAAGGCAATCATAAGCAAAGAGAACAGTGTTGTGTCCCTGCAGTGTCCTAAAGGAAGGTCAGACTACTGCAAGACACTCACAGGAGTCTCACAGGGATGACTGTGTAAGCGTTGGGCTTCATACTCTCCATACTCAGGGCTCTTCCTGGACATCCTTAGAAAGGACGGAGAGGGGCACATTGCCCTACTGGAAATGCTGGACCATGACCATCCCCACAAAGGTGGGTCCCATCTGCAAACTTCATTCTGAGAAGCAGCCAAGCAGTACAGGCTGAGGGACAGCAAGGGTGTTGGAAAGCCTTGCCAGGCCTCATGGTTAACCACACATCAAAGATTTCACTTATGTATTTTAAATATAGTGTTCTCTGGCTGGAAAGTCTGGTGTGAGCATGAACAGCAGCCACAATACAGACTTGCTGGAAGGAACTGTGACTCTGGGAAGTGCCATCTGGGGCCAGTGCTTCAGGTCCACTGTAAAGAGTTCATGGGGGGTTCCCAGGACAAGTCAGGAGAGGTGCGTGGTTTATAAATGTTTTTTTTTTTTTTTTCCTAAAATCACCATGCAGTTAGGACACCTTAGTGGTTCATCTGTGCCAATCAGGGAAAACTACCTCAGGGGCTGGATAGAGGCCAGCAAAGTCCATTTAGGGTTAGGACACATGGCAGGGGATCCAAGGATTCCCCAGATGCCTGGCTTATGGAGAGGGTCCTCCAGGGTGTGTGTGTGTGTGTGTGTGTGTGTGTGTGTGTGTGTGTGTAGGCTTAGGTCTTACTGTGGTTACTCCATGTGAACACAAGTGATTGAAGCTTCCAGGGCCAGTGTGGGCTTTGTGGTACTTGCTCCTACTTCTGTCATGGTGACAGCTGTGTGTCACATGGAGGCCACTGTATCCGCCTGGTCCTGGGATAGGAATGATAACTCCAGGGAGCAGAGCTCCTGGCCCTCTTAGAGAAGGCTTGCAATACACTTTTGAAGTTTTATTCCCTCAGATTTTGGGTTGCTGCTGCACCATAACAGCTTATTCTCACTATCCTAAATGAGCTATGTAAATTCCTTCATCCAAAAATAGCTCCCAATGAACAGCTGGTTCATCCTAAGGGAAGAAAGAAGCAAGTGTAGGCATCTGTGGGGTGGGCAGGGCCAGCTCATCCTGCAGAATGAGATGGATGCATGGCTGCTCTTGGAGAAGATGAGTGGGTCGACTTGAGTTTTCAGCCTTTTCTACCTATGATCTGGGCCCCAAACTTTGATGATCTCAGGAATTGCTCAGGAGTGATAGAAGGGAGGTTTATAACAAATCCAGCAACCATATTAACTCCTCCCAGGCAGAGGAGTCAGGTAGCTGGGTGGAGAGTCTGCACAAAGTAGCTGGGGGCATGGAAGCTGCTTAGCAATAGGGGGACTCTCAGCAGGACCAATACCCAGTTTACCTTGGAGGAGACCCTCTGGGGGGTGTTCTGGGGAGTAAACCAGTCAGAGTGCATAGGAAATTCTGGCCATCAAACTTCTGTAATGGCACCAAACTTCCACTACTGGTCACAGCTCACATTCCTCCAGCCAGGGACAAGTAGAATATGTGGAAGTGGAGGGCCAGGATACGGCAAGTGGGTGCTAGGAGGAGCAGGGGAGTCCATCTGGAGTAACATGTCTCTGTGATGTGGAAGGGAGAGGTGGAATCTTCGTCTCTGCCCAAAACTACGACTTGGTGATCTGGGTTAGCATTTGATGACCCGCTGGCTCCAGGGCTACTTTGACACATGGGAAGTGCCTCGGGAAGAATATTCTCTGTGGCACTGGTGGGCATGGAAGGTGTTCAGGAGGTGGCTTTTTCCAGATGGTCCTGAAAGTAAGTGCAGCAAATAACACCATCCAAACAAAAGCCACTGGAAAACCTACTTACCAGCAAGAGCAGGACTCTCCCTTTTTGGTTTAAAGAGGCTCAGACCCAGGCTTACTCAGCACCCCCTCCCCACACCCTGTGCCCCTCTGTCACCCTCCTTCACAGAGAGAAGAGATCCTCCCCACTGAATGTGACAAGTGTGGGTGCCTAAGCCCAACCAGGGAGGGATTGTCAAATTTGGTAGTAGTGGTGAGAGTTTGATATGTTGCACTATGTAGTCCAGGCTGGCCTTGAGCTCCAAATCCTCCTTCCTTAGCTTCCTGGAATGATATTATAGATGTTAGTGTAGATAGCTACTGTGCCTGGCTTGACTTTCATTTTTTTAAAGAAAGGAGTGCTATACCATTCTTTATCCTTGTTCCTTATTAGGCAAATTTCCAGGCAGACCTAAAGTAGCTGCAGAATTGAGATTTCTTGACCTGCAAGATGGCTGGTTGACCCCACAGAGTCCTCTCAGCTCCAAATCTGTGCTCAGCTTCATGCCCTCAGGCATGGGCCACACCTACACAGGGCGTGGAAGGGAGAGTCAGAGTTCTTCTCCACGTGCCCCAGGTAGGCGAGGGTAGTCGCCACAGATACAATCCCAATTGTGAAGATAGAAGATAGAGTCTGTGCAACTACCTGTTAATGGCATGTCTTGGACTGAGACCTTTGAATGTGCAACCAGTACCAATCAAGATGCTTTGCAGCCTGCGATGTGAAGTCCATACCAGGAGCCCTGGTGGAACAGAATGTCCCAAATTTTAATGTACAGCATGTGCCCCCTGAGTGTCTTGATAAATGCTGGTTCCGACTCATCTGATTCTGGTGCAGGCTGAGATTCTTCATTTCTGGGATTAGTGACGCAAATAGACCCTGCTCCGTGGCTATACCTCCAGCAGCCAGAGTCTAGGCCTGTGCCATCACACAAGGTAGCCACAAGCCAGCTGTGGCCATTTAAATGCAAATCAATGAAGCAAATCAAGATTTGATTCCTTTGAGCCTTGGTTACAGAGCTATCCCTGACTCAGGCTGCAACAGTGGACTGCACAGGGCATTTTGTTCCGGGTAACATTTTGCAGATTTAAGACGCTGGTGAGAGGTGAGTTAATATGTGCAGAGTTGGTATGTGAACTGCAATTTCATTGTCTAATTCAATTATGATAAGAGAGTTTGGCTATAGCTTGATTAAGAGTCAGACCATGGAGGTATAGGAGAAAATTAAAACAGCTGTTAATTTAATTTGAGTCCATATTTTTGGAGAACTGATTGTAAATTGAGAATCCTAATTAATCTCATTTCTCACATTTTTCACATGAACAGGCTGACAATAGTTTTAACAGTGGTTGGGATATGGTGCTATTTCCTGGTTGATGCCAATTAGCTTCTGAGCTTCAGGTTTAGAGTCTTCAGGGAATTTTTTTATTCTAAAGAGAATAGAAAATAAAAAAATAAAAATGATGCAGAATTTCAAAACAAGATGCTAGGAAATCAACAATGGTTGTTACATTGCATATTGTTGGTAGGAGTGTAGACTGGCACACCCACTGTGGAAATCAGTGTGGAGATTCCTCAGACAGCTAGGATTAGAGGTTCCATTCTATCCAGCTATTCCCATTCTGGATATTTTTCCAGAAGACTTGAAAACATACCACAGCAATATATGTGCACCCATGTTTATAGCAGCACAATTTGTCATAGCTAAATCTTGGAAACAACCCAAATGCCCATCAACAGAGTAATGGATAAAAAAGATGTGGCATTTTTATACAATGGAGTATTATTCAGCTATAAAGAGAGATAAACTTGAGCCTTTTATAGGTAAATGGATGCAACTACAGACCATACTCATAAGTGAAATACATTGGACCCACATGTGTAAACATTGTGTTTTCTCCCTAGTGTAAGAAACCAAAAGTGTAAATAAAATCCAAAATGTACAATACATATTGGGAAAGGGAAAGGAATCTTTAGGGATTCTTTGTAAAGTCCGGGCAATACTTCCTCTAAATAAATTCTTGCTCTTTGACTGTCCCACCCACCATTGCCCTGGTCCACAGCAGGAATCTTGTATACTCCTGCTTGGATTTGTGACTATTCAACCTGTCTCCAGTGTTTCTCTTCTGAAATCCCCTTTGTCACTCAAAAAATCAATATGGTTTTCACCAAACTAATAAACTGCAACAGTGTACATTTTGACCAATGTGATACTTCAGGAAACAGAATGGTATAATTTTGGATAGGAGAAAACCAACGTATTTGCAGGTATTCTGACTGAATACCTAGGAAGCCTCATGAAGATGAAGCAAAAATCTGGTACAGTCACCAAGGACAAGTTCAGCAAGTCAACTGTCTTGTTTTATTATGCAGCATTTCTGTACACTGGCAGAGAGCCCATCCAGATGATTGGCTGAGCTCCTATAGCAGCTCAGTGGGATTCTGGTTTCCTGCTCCGTGGTTAGGCTCCACCCCTAAGGGCTGCCACTTCTCCCTTACCCAAACCCCTATATGCACAGCTAAAGTATGTCCAGCCTGGTCTCAGTAGCTGATACCAGAAGCAGCCACAAACAAAGCAGACCTCAATTCCAGTAATACTGCAAGTAAGTTCCAGCCAACGGGGCATGTGGAGATGGAGGAGGTCCCTGCCCCAGGTTTTCTAGGCCCTCCTCCCAGCTAAATACTTGTCCTCATAATCTTGTCTCTGGTCCCTTTTGGATCTGGTCCCGATCCACCTGAGATGCATCCTTCTCTGGCCACTCAGGCTTCACAGCCTGTGCTCAGAGCAGCCAACCAGATGCCTTCACATGATATCAACCATGGCTTCACCCATGCTTTTCCTCATGGATCCCTCATACAGGCACAGGTGAGTTGGGTGACTGACCCATTGTCAAGACTATGTCAGTGCCCAAGGTCACACAGCACTCGACTGGGGGATCTGGACCTCAGCCAGCCTCTGATTCTAAAAATTCCATGAATACGATTTTGAGTAGTGATGTCCCTGTACCCAGAGCTTCAGAGATGAGGGACTTTTGAGGACCTTTTGTGCCCCTCATCTTCTTTCTTTGATGAATGAAGGGCACAGAGAAGAGCAAGAGATATGAGACTAGATCTCATGGTTCCTGATTTTTGAAACACCTCTGGATTTGTGTTTGTTTTGGACATGATTAACCAAGTGTCACCCCAGCCAGAAGCTGGAGGCTACACTTCATGTGACTGGGAAGAACAGGGTCTTCACTTGGGTCAGGTTAAAATCTCTCTGTGGGACAATGGAAAGGGATTTTCTGGGAGCTGGACCTTGCCTGGTGGCAGCCCCATGCCTAGCCACCACTGCCAGGGATAAGACACAGACTGCCAAGCATCTATTCTTGTCAAAGAGGTGGGGATGGTGGCCCAGAGAGGTGGAGACATGGTCCCCGTTCTAACTTGGAAAGAATCTTATAACCACTGCGGGTAAGCAGAGTTCCCAAGCAAACAATACAGAGGGAAGGCAGATGGAGCCTTTGTTCAACAACCAAGCAGATGCCTGAGATGGACCATCCAGACTTAAGACTGGTCAGCTCATCACTCCTTAGGACAATTCTTGGAGAATATTTAGATGAGTGTATCAAATAGGTTATTATTATTATTATTTTTTGACAGACATTTAAAACAGATACCTTCCAAGTAGAATCAGCCACAGCATATGGTCCAGGGACCAGTGTGGATCAGCTCCCCACCCCCATGCTTTTTTTTGACATTTAGAGGAACAGTCAGAAAATTAAATAGTATGTGTACCTAATTGCTTTTAGAACTATTTCTGCTTTGGAGCTATTCTATTTGTCTTTCAAGCCTCCTGTGTTATTAATGAATCTCCTGACTCACACACACCATAATTCATATTGTCCATTGCATACTTTTTTTATTGAGTTCTGGGTTGCAGAGGGGAATATCACATCCTACCACTACCAGGACTCAAGCTGTAGCCAGGGCAGCCAGCAGAGGCCCACAGTTTTGTGCATGGTTGGCTCTCATGGCTGCTCATGAGTCCTTGAATTACAGAATTAGCTAAATGACTATTGATAGCTGGTTATTGCATTTTAATGACTTAATATCTTTGTTTAGCAGCAGAGCTCTACAGACCAGGGCTGGCTGAGACAGGAGCCTTGGCTGATTGAAGCAGATCCTGGTCAAGGATGGACCATTTCTGCTGCGGCTAGGGAAGCTCACATAGAAACCATGCTGCTCCTGATTTCAGATGCCTCAAAGTGAGCTGAGAGTGAGTTTGGGTGCATTAAAGCACTACTAGAACATTCTGAATCCATGGGATTCATATGAAAATAAAACATCATCCAGCATACAAGCTGCTTTCTGCCCATCTTTAAGACACTTGGTCTTTATTCATTCTGGTTTTTGTCAGTTTACTCAGCCTTACGGCTGTAGACATTTTTTTTTTTTTCAGAGTATAACATGTCTACTGTTTTTCCAAACACAGTTTCCTGAGAGTCTCTGTAATAAACATGGTTTAAAATACCAAGGAAGACTTGTTTTTAAACAAGGGCAAGAAGAGAGCTTTTGCAATATTTTGCATTTCTTAGGATGTCTCCTAAGGGGAGATCACCTACTTCTCTACCTAGTCCCTTCATCATCATCATACCTGGCTACAGCCACACAGTAGGAAGCAGGTTAATCAGTTTCCCCAGCAGCACCCCATAGTTAGGGCTCAGAGCACCAGGTTCCCCAATTTTCATCGCAATCTACCATCCATGGTACAAGTACAGGCATTGTCCTCTTTCCCTTTAAGAAAAAAGAAAGAAAAAAATAATATAAATCATCTCTTTCAGGTAAAGTACTTTAAAAAAATCTGTAAAAGCGGCAGTCATTTTTATCAGAAACCATAAAAATGATGTGGAACTTGTCATCTGGTATGTAAATGCACATGAATGACAGGGCTGATCTGGCTGATCTCTATTTTTCCTGTCCTCTGAGGCCTGCGCAGGGGCAACGCCTGGCTGATGGCAGCAACCTGGGGACACCAGCTGGGGTCCATTTCCCAGTGCTCCCTGGCTACAGCCCCAGAGGACCTGGCCTTCTAGCTGTGCCCACCCTCCTCCTTAATGCTCGTTTGCTAGGTGGGGCTGGAAGCAAGCGCCCAGTCCCTCTTGACACTGTCGTATTGCCTGAATTTATTGTGTGACATAATCACTTTCGGGTCCATTTTGAAATGTCAAGGAATGAGAAAAGCCTTGAATATTTATAAACGTTGAGACCCACTTGCAGGATATCTTAAAAGGGAGAAACATGAAATGAAGAGATGTAGAGAGAGATTGCCTTTCTCTACTTTAAATAGAAAGTGTGCGAGCAGGCAGCTGCTGTGGCAGTTTTTGGGCTTCCAGGGAGCACTTTTCTTGAGCATTTGCTAAACGCTAATCAGGAGCATGAGCCAGGCACCTGTGCAGGAGGGTTGAAATGCAGATCCCTTTAGATTCTTTCCATGTCTTCCTCCCTCCCTCTTGCCCTAACTCTCTCACATTGTTTTAAAATATTTAGAAGGAACAGGTTATTTAAAAAGCTATATTACCTGGCTGACTCAGAGGCATCTGTCTACAGAGAGGAGTCGCTCAAGTAGCAGACACAAAGTCATGTAAAGCTCAGAGGGCCTTGTCCTGGAAATCTGGGACAGGCAAGATAGGGCCATGGAAAAGAGATCTTTGGTCCAGGAAGAGGACTTGGTTTAGAAGAAACTAGTTCTCAGAATATGCAACCTACAGATGTGAGGGATATAACTAGCATTTTGTCCTGAATAATTGCTGAAAACAAGATAGGACCAGCTAGGTTAGGAGTTGTGCCAGATGTAGTTGCAGGTGGGAGAACATTCACATCAGGCATCATCACTGAGTGTGTCCCCTTATGAGGGGCTGCTCTGTTCATCCCCTTAGTTAATCTGTGAGGGGCAAGTGGGCCACTGCAGGCCAGCTGGTGCTCAGAGCCAAGTATGCGGTAGAGCCAGGGCCAGTGCAGGCCACCATCACTGATATAGGGGAAAGAAACTCCCAACCTGAAAGATATCTGGGATGAGTTCATGTTCTCTAAAATGGAAGAATGAATTTTAGGAACAATGGAGGTTAAGAGCAGAATATATTTATTGGGAGAAAGAAAGCTTCTGTCAGAGAGAGAGAGAGAGAGAGAGAGAGAGAGAGAGAGAGAGAGAGAGAGAGAAAGGGGACCTGAGTGGGTTGCCAAGGAACCTAACTTTTCTAAAGATTTTTGTAGGGCAAATCCATGACTCGAGGCAGGTCTAAGGTGGAAAACATGGGAACTCATAAGGTGATCAGCCAATAAGATGATAAGCATAATTGCTCTGGTAAAATTGACTAAATCAGGATCAACCAGGGAAGTGAGTCACGATAGTAAGTGGGCAAGAATACAGAACAGGGGCTTTTCCTGTAGGGAGTTGAGTTGGTGACTCTTTTTGGCTTTCTCAAGGTGATAGAGACCTATTTAGAGTATCAGTTCCTGTTGTTCAACCTTAGGGAGGTACGTGGGTGCATTTATTTTATCTTTTGTCTTGATGTCTGTCTGGCCCACAGCTGGAGGTATCTGTCTCTCCCACAGTTGCAAGGTATCTCGTCTTCTGCACTGGCTCCTTCTGAGGGCCTAGTCCTGTCTGACTCAGTTACCCACAATGTCACCAGTGGGAGTAACTTGGAGTGCGGGTCTCCACTCCTTTCTGGCAGTCTGACCCCAGCACATATGGCAGAGTTATACTTCCTTCCCTCAAG
Source organism: Chinchilla lanigera (assembly GCF_000276665.1). Taxonomy (NCBI): domain Eukaryota; kingdom Metazoa; phylum Chordata; class Mammalia; order Rodentia; family Chinchillidae; genus Chinchilla; species Chinchilla lanigera. The sequence continues at coordinate 9,240,431 of NW_004955477.1, read as the reverse complement.
AATGAGAGGCTTGACCACCTGACTTGCTTTGGCTGGTGAAACTCGTGAGAAGTGACATGTGTGAGTCACCTCAGGGAGGACGGAAGGTGTGCATGAGTCACTTCTGTGGGGAAATTTCAGGGGCTGCTTCTGATTTACCACTTCTCATCTCACAGCTGGCAGTAACAGGATTAGGAAGACAGCACCTGCTCCAGGAAAGGACCAGCAGTGGGCAGTCAGCATGACTGCGAAGTAAACCTTTCTTTGTTTTAGGTCACTGGGATTTGGGGTCCTGTTTGTTCATGAAGCCTATCCTGGTTTCTCCGATGTGTACAACAGCTAGCCAAGGCACACTAACTACAAGTACCTGCCTGAACCACAGAAGGGCTGAAAGGCCATCAAGTTCAACCCTCTAACTTAGCAACTGAGGAAGCAGAGATGCTCCCAGTCTTGGCCACTGTGCATGTCTGGTTAAGAGTTAGGATGGTGGGACGCATATATGTGGGGGCTCTAACTTGGAGAGACAGCGGCATAGCCAGCGCCTTTTCTCTCACCTTGGCAATTGTCACTGATCTATGTGCTGTCAAGGACTCCCAACCCTCCATTCTGACTATTCTGGTCCTTTTTACTTTGGCTTTTTTGCCTCCATGTCCCCACCCCCATCCCAGCCTCCTTCTAGACCTGTAGTTTGTCCAGTGCGGGCTTTGCAACCATTGCAATATGGCTGGCCGCCTAAGGTAAAGGCAGAGAGCCTGAGGCAGCAGGAAGGCTGCAAGTTTAAGGCCAGCCTGGGAAACTTAGGAAGACCTTGAAATATATAATATATATTTATTTCCTTGATATCTACATAGCTCAATCTCTATGTCTATAGCTATAGCTATATGTATATCAAGGCAGTCCATATCCTTGTTAGCCTGACACTGTCTCCAAAAATACCATCTCCACCTGGGTCCCATCTTTGCCTACAAGTTTGAGTTCATGCTCACTAAAAGCTCACCTTTCTATAATTCAAATCTGTTTGTCCTTTGTCTAAAATACAAAAGCCTCCCTCTTGGCTCATAGGGACCACTCACCATAATGGTTCTAGGCAGGATGAGGTTTGGAGCACAGTCACCAAACGGCCTCAGGGATTCAAATTCCTTCTCCAGTAGGGAAGAAATTCTTAGAGTGTCATGAGGTTGGAATATTTCTAGGAACAGACCTCTGGAGGGAAAGACATTCAATGAGGAACAGTCATAAGATATGAAGTTATAGGGAACTGGGAAGTCAAGTGAGAAAGGAGATCTGGACACTGTTCAAAGACCCCCTGAAGGTATTGGGCTCATTATAGAACAGGAGGGCCCACAGCAACCGATGTGAGACTGAGTGTTCCAGAATGGCTGTGCAAGAAGCCACACAGAAGTCTGAGACTTGCTTCTTGTATTAGGGCAGACTAACCAGAGGTGTAGGGTCCAGGCCAACTGAAGGCAGCAACACTTCTGGAGTCTCTGCCACACTACAAAGAGACAGTGTAATTACCAATTTCTAGCTTAACATCATTAAAATCAGAGAACACTGTATGATTATGACTGTACTTTTGCTTATATTTATTTTGCCTGGGAATGTATTGAGATTCTTAAATTTGTCAAGTGCATTTTTAAATTTAATCTGGAAATTTGGCCATTACTTCTTCAAATACATTTTGTGTCCTGTCACTCTTGTTTTTCTGATACTTCAAATATATGTATTAGCTAGTAATATTATGCTGTGAGTCACTGAGTCTCTTTTTAACTTTCAAATTTTTTTTGTATTTATTTTCTCTTTGTGATTCAGTTTGAATAGTTTTAATTTCTTGGTTTTAAAGTTTACTGACCACTTCACCTGAAACATCTCAATTTATTAATCTTATCCAATGTATGTTTTATCTCAGATATTGTACTTTTTGAGATTGCTGTTGTATAGCTTCCCTTTATCTTCTTTTTATGTTTTATATTTTTCTTTTGTCCATTGACATATTTGTAATATTTATAATAGGGCTTTCAGCTCTCCATTGGTCTTTACTACCATTTTGTCATTTGGAGGTTTGTTTCTATTGTTTGAATTTTCCTCCTGCTTAGAGGGCTCAGTCCATATTGACTGACTCCAAGGCAGAAGGGCAGAAAGGGCATGGTGAAAGGGCCTGGCAGAGGACTCCTGCTCAAGGCACGGCAGCGAAGAAGCAGAGAGTGAAGGCAGGAGCTGGGGACAACAATGCATTTATCTCAGTTACTTTCTCATCACTGAGACACAATATCTGCTACCCACAGAGGCTTATTTTAGCTCATGGTGCTTAGAGGATTCAGTCTTAGCTGAAGGCAAGAACAGCACAGTGGTAAAGTCTGGAAGAGAAAAGTCACTCATGTCGTGGTGACCAGGAATCAGAGAGTGAAGGGAAGAGCTGGGGAGTGGGATGCACTCATCCAGGTCAGGCTCCCGACCTCCTCTGCCAACCAGGCCCTACCTCCAGACAGCGCATTTAGCTGTGGACTCATCAGTAATCCCTCAATTAGTACTGTGCCCCCCTGACCAAATCACTTCCAAAGAGTGCCACCTGTGAACACATGAGGTTTTAGAGCAGTGTTGGCAAATCTTTTAGAGCTTTCAGTGGTACACACAGCCCACTGTGGCATGTGTGCCATAGATTTGCCACCACTACTTTAGAGGAGTGTTCTAGATCTAAACCATAGCAACACCCTTCCAGGTCACACTCCCACTGGCCCACCTTCAACCAAACCCTACTCCCTAATAGCACATTTAGCTCCTGAACTTGTCAATGGATAAATCCACTGATGATTATAGAGCCCCGTGATTTCATCACCTTCCAGATACATAGGATCTGGGGGTACATTTTAGATCTAAACCACAACAACAGTGTTGGACAGCTGTGCATTGAACAATTTAGCCCTTTTGAAGCTTGCTTCTGAGGTGTGTGAGTATAATGAAGCTTGCTTCATTACTCGAAGCCTAATTATCCATTATTAAAGTGTAACCTGTCTTAGGATTTTACCTGGAGCCCTGTGTATCACAAGGTCTCATTCTGATGGGAACATCAACTATTCCCATTCGTATGTGAGCTCTGGGAGTTGAACCTACAGCTTTTCGGTGTATCTTTCACCAACATCGCAGAGTTTCACCTGTGCAAGTGCAGTTCACCACCCAATCAGACTCACCTGAGGGCCCACCTGTGGCTCTCCAGCACTCTCTTCACTGCTTTTTCCTCTCTGGTGCTCTAACCTGCACTTTATGACTTCTTTCATGTCTTTCAGAAAGAGTCAGCTGGACTCAGGGTGAGACTTCTCCTGCCACGCTTCTTGGGAGCCGCTTCTGAGCTAAAAGCTGGGAAATTGTGGGATTCATCACTTTGGCTTCTCTTCTCTCCAGAATTGCAATTATCTGCTACCTCTTGTCCAATACTTGAAAACAGTTATTTCATATATTTATTTGGGCTTTCCACTTGCTTTCACAAGGAGGTCAATCCCCACAGCAGTTAATCCTTCAAGAGTGTAGAAGAAATGGAGTGAGTTTTTGTTAGTTTCCCTTTAAAAATACCTCTCTTTTCAAACTCGACTTGGTCCACTTACTTAGCTTGAAGAAGAAATGACTGAATCTCAAAAGTACCTGCTTCTATTGTGCCGCCCTCTCAGTCCTGGGTTGATTTTCAGCACTGACTACAGGGGTCCTGGGCATTTGCTTGTCTGCTCCCCATGTCAGATGGGGAAGCTCTTGCAACTAGATGCTTGGACACAAGTAGGAGTGTGTATGTATGCATGCATGTATGTTTGTGTGTAGGAGTCCACGGTAATCATAAAGGCACTTGATAGGTAAATCCAGCCTGAGGCAGGATTCATGAATAACAAATTCTCCTCTTTCTGTGCAAGGACTCTTTCCCCACCCCTATAGGCATCACAGCTCATCTCCCAGCTGCCTCCAAGCAGCTGAATGTTTGTGTGAGCTTTCTGCCCCTTCTTGCCTTTCCTCAACAGAAAAGACCACTTGGAAGAGATTAGCCTCACACCAGGAACACAGAAGACTTTACTGGAAGATCTACCTAGCTCAATGAGGAAGACTTTAAATAAGTTTAGTGGCTAAGTGCTGTGACCTACATAGGGAAGCCTGGGTCTGTGGCTGTGATTATGCTGCCCATGAAGTGATGGGAATTGGCAATGGGAGAATAGAAGTGTGACCTTCACCTGCAATTTCCTCCTCACAGTTGCAGTGGATTGCATAGTGTGGGCCTTCATGGCCCTTGAATGTCTGCATGAGAAGCTCATAAGCCTTTGGAGTCCTCCAGCAGTGTTTGCTGGGTTCTTGGCTATGCATGGATGGTTGGGGCTGCAGGCTCTGGAAGGAGGATGTCAATCACCAGCACCTGGAGGAGACATTTCCAAACTTCTTTCTTAATGCAGGGTCAAAATCAAGCAGCAAAATGCCCAAGATTAGTTTAGCAAGCTGATAAAATAGCTGCACCTTATGCCCCACAGCCTAAGGGAGACAGAGTCTGTGGCCACCTGGGAATGGGTTTGCAAAGCAAATGCAAATGCGTGTTTTTAATGTCATTTGAGAAACCTTCTGTTCCCTCAGGAAGCCTGCCAGCACACACACAGGTGAGCACGGAGCTCATCCCTGCTGGGCTAAACTGTATTCTGCAGGCTCAGCATATAAATGTGGACATATTTTTATGATCAGAAGATGTATACCTAAGCTTGGAGCCTGTAGGAAGAGCCTAAGACCCAAAGAGGGGGCATGATTTCCTCAAAGTTCACAGTTTTTTTGGGAAACACCAAGTATACTATCAGATTTTGATATCTTGGGTGAAGGAAAAGGTGAAAATTTAGAGAAGTTGCCAACTCCTGCCTGACTTTAAAGAAGAAACTACACTGAAGTGGAGAAGAGAATTTTTACTCACTCATCCATCCCTCAATCCATCCATCCTTCCATCCTTCTATCCATTGCTTTTTCTTTAAGTTTTTTACTGAATCATTGCATACTCTAGGGGCTACTCTAGGACCATGTCTGTATGACACAGGAGGGAAAAAAGGACAGAGATGTTTCTTTCTCTTACAAGCCTCAGTGAATTTTTCTCTTTGAAGACAAAAAAAAAAGAAAACCCCCATCACCACTTACAGAATGAATATGGCCTGTCAAAACTGAATTGAATCCCTGGACCCCAAGTGGTAGTAGTAGGAGGCAAGGCCTTTGGGAGGTGAGAGATTTAAATGGGGTGTTGAGTATGGGTTCCTCATGTTGAGATTAGTGATCTTGTAAGAAGAGATACCAGGAAATCCCCCATCAATGTTCACGCAAAAAAGAGGCCAGTGAATAAATACACAGTGAGAAGATGAGTGGCTACAACCCAAGAAGAGGACTCAGAATCAAACCTACCTTGCTGGTACCTTGATCTTGACTTCCAGGCTCCACAACTGTGACAATTCAGTTTGAGTATTCAGTCTATGGTTTACCATGGCAGTTCAAGTTGACTGATACAACCACCCAAAAGGGACAAAATGTGAACAAGTTCCATTTTCTGGAGTAAAACATAGTGGAGCAGCTTGACAAAGGCCTGTTGACATGAATGAATATGCATTGTGGTTTGAAATTAGATTTCAAAGAGCATCAAAGAGATATACCCGCAGCTTTTATCTGTTTATCAAGCTTTTCAATAAGCAATTTGGGTACACAGAAGCATAGCCTGCATCTTTCACAGAATAGCACAACACTCCTGGTGGTTCCCTGTGTCTGCAACCACCCAGTCCTGCTGTGAAAGTTCCTGTGCACCATTTCAGATGCTGCGTAACTTCCATTGCTCTTTCACTGTGGTGTGTGAGTTCTAGCTCTATAGCTTCATAGAGGAGCCATTTCCATATGAGAAGCGGGGTGTGGGGTGAGTTCCCTTCACTTTGATCAGTGACCTCTGGAAGCTAAAAATGAAGACCTGTCAGTTTTTGACACAATGAGCAGTTCAAGCAAAGAATTTCAGGGATCTCCTTTGCTACTTAACACATTTGGAGTCCAAAAGCTGGAAAGGAGCATAGATCATTGTTGTGCCCCATACCTTGTTTAAGCCTTGAGGAGGTCATGGGTAAAAAAGAAGCTTCCCAAGGGTCTCTGGTTTGTTCTTCCTGTCCAGAGATATTCTAAATGGAATTCTCCAAGACTGTGACTTCGACCTAAGGAGAAAAAGCTAGATCCCTGGCTTATTTCTGTTCCTGGTTAGGAAAAGGCCTGCGCTCATTGCCATTGCACTAGAGTCAGTAGCTTTGTGACTGTACCCCTGTTGTTGCAATCCTTTCTGAATGACACCTGACACCTCTTCCCTAGTTTTTGCTGTCATATACTCTATCATCATTGGTAAAGTGACTGTTAACATTTATGCTGTTACAAATGGTAATGGGAAAACTGGTCACACATGCAGAAGAGTGAATCTGGCCCCATTTTTGTAATCATATACTAAAATAAAATAAAAATCAGATACCTAAATATTAAAACAGAAACACTTAGTCTGTTGGAAGATATAATAGTTTAAACTCTGGAAGACATAGGCATAGACTAGGACTTTCTGAACAGAATCTGAATTGCACAAGAAATAACATAAAAAATCAACAAGTTAGATTATATTAAATTAAAAAATTTTGCACAGCAAAAGAAACTACCAACAAAGTGAAGAGACAACCTACAGAATGGGAAAAATTTTTTGTTAGCTACTTCTCTGATGCAGGACTAGTATTTAGAATATATAAAGAACTAAAAAGAAATCAGGCTTCCAAAATAAATAACCCAATTAAAAATGAGCAATTAAAGAATGTCTTTATTTAGGTCTTTAATTTCCTTTTTGGTACCGGGAATCAAACTCAGGACCTTGCACTTGCCAAGCAAGGCGCTATGCCGCTGAGCTGTATCCCTGGCCCTTGGGCAATCAAAATGAATAGATAGTTTTCAGAAGAACTACAAATAGTCAATAAACACATGGAAAAATGTTCATTATCTCTGACCACCAAAGAAATGTAAATTAAAAGAATACTGAGATTCCATCCTACTTCAGAAATAATAGCTGTCATCAAGAAATCAAATGATAACAAAGACTGCAGAGGCTGTGGGGAAAAGGAATCCTTCTCCATTGTTGGTGGAAATGTAAACTAGTACAATCACTATGGAAATCAGTATGGAGATTCCTCAAAAAATTAAAACTAGAAATTCCTTTCAACATAACTATTCTCCTTCTAAATATCTTCTTGACAACATGAAAGACATCATATTACAGTGATATATTTATACTGATGTTCATAGCTGCACAAACCATAATAGATAATCTTGAAAGTGGCCTATATGTTCATCAATAGATGAATGGATAGAGATAACATGGTATTACTCTGCCATAAAAAGGATGAAGTTTAGCCACTTGTAGGAGAATGGATGCACCTTGAGACCATAATGTTAAGTGAAATACATTTGACGCACAAGTTTAACAATTACATGATTTCTTTTATATGAGAAACCCAAAGTAAAACTAATATAAAAGGTAGATAACAGAAACAGGGAGGTAGATCTTTTGCAAACTGGAAGGAGACCAAGAGATGCGGGTGGACAAAGTGGAGGGAAAGGGTAAGTTAAAGGAGTTAAGATATATTTTGTACATGTACCAACTCTCCACGATGGGTATAATCATTATGTTCTACTAAATTGTACTAATATAAATAAAATAATTTAAAAAACCAAAAATATCAGTTTGAAAAGAACTCATGTATCTGCTTTGCAGAGTGTTTCAATCCATGAGCATACCAGCACTTGGGAGGCTGAGGCAGGAGAACCACTGTGAGTTCAAAGCCTACCTGGGCTCCATAGTGAGCTCAAGGCCAGCTGGAACTACAGAGCAAGACCCTGTCTCAAAAAACCAACTAATCTATGAGCATAGCATCCTTTCTACTTCTTTGGATCTTCTTTGATTTTTTTGTTTTTATAGTTTTTATAGATTCACACCTAATTCTATTTTTGAACATCTGCCAAACATATTAGGCTTTTAAGGTCAACGTTTATGTATTCATTGTTGTATATGGAAATACAATTGATTTTTGTATGTTTATCTTATGCCTTGTGATCTTACTGAACTCACTAATTAGTTCTAAGGCTTTTTGTTTGTCTTTTGGTTTTCTGAGATTTCCAGCCTAGGCAAACACTCCATTTTCAAATAGAGATAGATTTACCTCTTTTTTTCTAATCTTCATTAAAAATTATTTTCTTCTGCTTTTTTTGACTTCTTATTGTGGCCAGATACCTCATTGCTCTATTGAATAAAAGTCATGCTTTCTTTCCTTTTCTTAGGAAGGAAAGCATTTAGCCTTTCACTATTGACTATGATGTTAGATGTAGATTTATTTTTACTCATATTGTTTGAGCCAATAATTCTCCTTTATCCCTAATTTGCTGAGGTTTTTAAATCATGGGCAAGTTTTAGACTGTCAAATATTTTTTCTGCATCAAGTGATACAATCATATTTTTCTATGACTTGTTGATATAGTACATTTACTGATTTTAAATCTTGAATCAGCTATTCCTGCCTGGAATAATCCCTCTTACTCACGATACTTAATCCTTTTTATACATTGTTGAATTTGTTTTAGTAATACTATGATTAAAATTTTAATGTATAAATCAGGGAGTAATGTTGGTTTATAGATTTTTACAAATACCCCTTTTTAAATAAAAATTAGGACAGCAATGTTATAGAATGAATCGGGAAATGTTCCCATTGTTGGTATCTTTTAGAAGGGACAGGGTAGAATTGGGTTAATCATTCTTTAAACAATCAATGGAATGATCTAGGAAAATCATCTGAAAGATTTCACAAAAAGAAGAGCTTTTTGTTTGGTTGGTTTTAGAAAATTTTGAAATTATGAATTAAATTTCCTTAGTAGTTATAGAAATTATTGATTTCATATTGGATGAATTGAGATAGGTTTTTTTTTCTTAAGGAATTGGTCCATTTCTTCTATTTTTTGGTATGGAATTGTTAGCAGTATCCCTTTATTGTTCTGTTGATGTTTGTGGAGTCTAGTGATCTCCTCTGTTCTATTCTTGATATTGGTAAATTATTTTTTTCTTTCATCACTGTTGCTAATGGTTGGATAATTTAATGGATCTTTTTAAAGAATCAGACTTTGTTTCATTTATTTTCTCAATTTTCAAAATTCTATTGATTTCTGCTCCTATGTTTATGTCTCCTTTCTTCTCTTTATGTTTTGGCTTATTTTGCTCTTCTTCTAGATTCATGAGCCTGGAACTTACACAATTGATTTGAGATTTTTCTGCTTTTTAAATTTATCTATTCAATGTCATAAAACTCCCTCTCACTGATGTTGTTGTGAAAAATTTTAGTATGTTGCTTTTCAATTTTCATTTAGTTAAATTTATTTTATGATCTTTCTTGAGACTTCAACTTGGGTCCATAGATTATTTAGAAATGTGTTGCTTTAGTTTCTAAGTGTTTGGAAATTTTTCCAGTTTTTTAATTGATTCATAGTTTAACACTCTGGGTCAGAGAGCTTGCAGTACATGGCTTCCATTCTTTTAAATATGGTGAGGTTAGTTTTATGTTCAGGTCATGGCTTTATATTGGTATGCATTTTATGAGCTTTTGAAAATGATATGCCTTCTGCTGTTGTTGGGTGGAGTGTTCCTTAGGCACTGACTATATCATGTTGGGTGATGGTAGTACTGAGTTTTGTCTTGTTGTTTTTTTGATCAACTGTTCTATAAATTTCTGAAAGGAATTTAAATCTCCAGGTACAACCATAGATTTGCCTATTTCCTCTTTCAATCGTATCAGTTTTTGGTTCATGTTTTGTGTAGGGTTCATGTTTTGTGTAGTTCTATTGTGTAATGCATATACATTTAAAATTGCTCTATTTTCTTGGTGAATTAGCCCTCTTATCATTTTATATATCTCTGATTACTTTCTTTGTCTGAAGTCTACCTTATCTGATATTAGTATATTAACTCCAGCTATCCTTTGATAATAATCTTTTTTCTTACTTTACCCAAAACCTATCTGCATTGCTATATTTGAAGTGAATTTCTCATATCACATACTTGAGTCATATTTTACAATCTACTTTGCTAACAATCCCTGTTTTAATTGGAATACTTAGACCATGTTTATTTAATATAATTGTTGGTAGAACTTAGATTGTCATTTTAGTACCTATTTTCTATTTATTCTTTCAGTTTTTTCCTTTTTTCTCTGCCTTCCTGAAGAGTATTTAATCAACTTTTATGATTGGAATTTTGCTGGCCCATATTGCTTTTTAGTGTGCATTGTTTTGTATCAGTGACAAATGTACTGAATCTCCCCATGGTCTTATCTGTCACCCTCCCAGTAGGTTGGGGATGGAACATCTTGTTTTAGATTGGGATGAAATTCTAGGTTTCCTACTTGATTTTTGCTGGTGTAGATGGGTAGATGTGAACATACATTTTTTCCTTGTAATGTTTGGCTTGCATGAGTGATTTTTGATTAAAAATTTTATTTTTAGGCTGATGCTTTCCTATTCCTTTGGCTAGAGAGAGTAGACTTTTATAGGGACTTTTTTTAGTCTGTGCTGATTGGTGTTTCTGGATTTGTAGTTTCTTTGGCTCCATGTTTGGAATAGATAAAGCAAATCAACAACAACAACAACAAACCAAAAAAAAAAAAAAAAAAAAAAAGCCACTCCTGCAAAAACAAAAAACTTGGGAACTTACTAGCGTGTCCATCTTTCAGTCCTGAGGCACCAATAGACTGCCTTCTCTCTCCCATTCAGAGTCATGTTTCCTGTACTTTACTTAAAATAAATACCCTGGGATTTCAGTTGTACTTAGTAGAAGGAATAGGTAAAATTTGTGAAAGTGGGAGTCCCAGTTTTTGTCACTTGGGCTGGGGATTTAGCTCAGCGGCACAGTGCCTGCCTGGCAAGTGCAAGGTCTTGAGTTTGATTCCTGGTACTGGAAAAAAAAAAAGTGAAGCACCAATTTTTGTCACTTTAAGTCACTAAGATGTTGAAAATTTATTATGTAACAATAAAAAGTGAATATCACATATACTTTAAAAACTGAAGATAGTTTATTAAGAAATTTAGATTTTATTTGGGGTTGGAAAGTAAAATACAATATTGTATCTTTTTGAAAAGTCTCTTTTTTATCAAAGAGTTGTCTACACAAAAAGGTCAATAGCGTGTGAAAATTTAGTAGTATTACTTTGAGAATATATTCCACCGGGCACTGGGACTAGGCCCGTAGTCACATGCTTTTAAAGAATAAACCCAAAAGAAGAACACATTCTTGAAATGTTATTTTGACAGATGTATAGTGTTGAAGTCTGCTGGGGATGGGGTAATGTGCAGTGCAGCCAAGCAGGGAACTCACACTAATTAAGAGTGATTTGCTAGGCTTTGCAGTGAGGTATGATACAGCAGAGAAAGCTATGGGAGCTGAGGAGATCTCCTGGGAGCTGAAAAGGTGAGGAATATGAGAAAAAAGAACCACTTTTCCTATACAAAAGTTGAATCCCTGACTCAGAGCAGGAGACATGATGGCTCATCATCCCACCAAAGGGCTGGCCTAGGCAGGTTTTTGCCTCCTCAGATCCACAGTGCACATGAGCACATTGTGATTCACACTGTCATTTTAGAAGTTCATGCTGTATTTTGCTGCTCAGCTGGAAGGCATGCAGCTGATGAACATCATCAAATAACAAGCCTGTTATGTAACTGCAAAGGCATCCAGTAAAACGATTCAAGGGCTGAGGATGTAGCTCAGTGGTAGACTGCTTGCTTGGCATTCATGAAGCCCTGGATTTGACCCCTAGGACTATGTGTATGCGAGCACTCATGCACACATACACAATGGTTCATGTACACCTATATGACAGTTCAGAACATCACTATCAATGTGGCTTCAGAAATCAATGGGATGCCTGGGCTTAAGCCACTGATGGTAAGTAAAATCAGCTCCAATTTGCAGATGATCCTGGGGAAATTGAAATGCTCATATCTCACTGGCCTCCCAAAGGCTGGGACCTTGGAATTTGACTGTCGATCCTCTCAGATCAATTATCTATTCAACATGCCTGCTCAGTCCTCAGAAGATAAGCAAGCCAGGCTGTGGGCTGAGCACCAGGACTTGGGGTGGATATAGGTCAAGGTTTGATGGCCTTGCCCCAGATGGGTTCAACATTGAATTAGAGTCAGCTGTCTATGTGCTGACTATCACTGCTAACAGAAGGGGGAGCTAAGAAATGCAGACAGAGTATCATGGGAGCTCAGGTGACCAGACTTCCTGGAAACAGGAGAGGGAAAAGCCCTGTGACCAAGAAGCCAGAGATTACAGCAATGCAGGTGCAAGCCAACAAACCTCAGGTGCTGAAAGAGGCCAAGGGGGATCTTTCCCTAGAACATCAGGGGCCCTAGCCATGTCAGTACCTTGTCTTTAAACTTCTGGCCCCTAGAAATGTGAATGAATGAATATGTGCACCATCGAGCCATTCAGTGTGTGGTAATTTGTTATAGCAGCCACAGGAAGCTGACTCACATTCTTAGCGCACAACACTCCTGCAGGGTCTCTTCCTCTTTACTGGTCTCCAGGGACACAATGGAAGGCAAGGGTTCCCTTTTCGTGTCTAGCTATTCCTTCACTAGCTTTGTCATTGTTTTGAGCCCTTATCACAGGCTGACAGGTGGGCAACCTGTCTGACTGGGCAGGATTGGCAGAGAGGACAGGAGACAGAGAAGAGAGAGTGACAGAAGAAGGAGGAGCAGTGGGGAGGAGAGGAACAGTGAGAAGGAGAAGGAGGGCATGGAGAGGTAAAGAAAAAAACCAAACATGGCCCAGCTTTCAAGACAAATTGCCAGTACCTCAAGTGACCCTGAAAGTGATGCAAGGGCTGATTCTCTAGCACATTAGCATAAGGCAAGCCTGGCCTTGTACTAAGGACCCCGGAGAGTGGTGGCTTGTAACCTGCCTGGCATGCAACCTCTACCTGATGGCACAGCCTGACCTTGCCCACATCTGCTCCAAAGCCCATTTCTCATTAGACCTGTCTTTGTGTCTGGACACAATGAGGAGCAGTAGGCTCCTTCCTGAAGCACACTCCCTCTTTGTATTTCTTTCAATCAAAAGGGATTTAGAAGTCTTTTCATCTCTAGTGAAGAAAAGAAACCCCAGGACTAGCAGAGAGGCAATGTGAGTGACACCTTGGCTCCTTAGCATTAGCGGGAGTGTGGCTCTGCCTGCCCGTTTCCTGCCTCCCCGCTTCTCTGCACAGTACTTGCACTCTCATCTGACTTAACCACCTTTGCCATTTCATGAGGAAGCCCTAAAATGTTAGCTCTGGAACCTTCTGATTCAGGGAGAACATTAGGCTTAGGGCAGCTCTCTGACATAGGGTGATGACATTAACTGGCGTCCAAGTAGGATTCGAAGCCCCCTGTCCTGTCTCAAGTTCCCCTTCCCACTCCTGCCCTGTGAGGCTGATGGCTTCTTCCCTTTTGTTTGGCTCTCTGAGTAGCCCCTGTGCTTCCTTAGTCCAAATAAGCACTTTTGCAGCCTATCTTTCCTACTCTTTGGTTGCCCCATGTTTTTCTACTCAGCACACAGCCCTCAGCTTGACTCTGCCTGCATGTTCCCGACAATGCCCTGGTGTTGCTTCCTTTTCTTCCTTTGTAGATTGTTCTCTTTATCCAGAATGCTGCTCTCGTGCTCCTATACTGAGCTAACTCCCTTTTGGCCCTCAGCATGCAGCTCAGGCATCAATACAAACACTGGACTCTGTTCTCCATGGGCTCTACACTGTGGTTCTCCCTGTGGGGGTCCCTGCTGTACGCTTGATCACTTAGCTCCTTGCCTCTGTGAATTTAAGTGGCTGCCCTCAGTCAGAGCATCTGGTCAGTGGGACAGGTAGGGCTGTGAGCTCATGATTCTGACATACTCCAGCTCCAGCTTCTGCATAAGGAGATTTCATGTTTCCTCCTCCTGGCAACAAAAATTGCAGTATCATTCTGGTAAAATAATCAAGGGCAAAACAATATGAGTTTCAAGGATTTTTTAAAAAAATTATATATCAAAAAAAAGAGAAGTAACTTTTGACAAGAAACAACCATTGGGGAAACACAATGTTCTTAAGAGCCCGAGAAGCAATTGAGCTGCAAATTATACCCTCCAGATGGCATGGTACACAGTGAATCTGAACCCAGAAACGGTCTCAGAAAAGAAAGGGACACATTTGTGGGAGAGAACTACAAAAGCTAGAGAGTCATAATTACCCTGAAAATATGGATGGGGGTGACTGTGAAAACTACAGATCTCTGTTCCGAGAAATGTTCAAAAGAGGGCATAAAACTTCTTATCTGTGGGTCAGGGGTTACTGTTTGCACAGGATATGGATATTCATGGACAAATCTGTCTGTTTTTAAACTATGTCAGTTTTTTTTTTCAATCAGGTGAACAAATCCACAGAAGTGCCATTCTGATTACTGCTAAACTGGCACCCCCCACCCACACAGCCTCTTCTCTAGGATACAGATTGCCCCTTGCCTGTGGCCCAATTTGGGCTCAAGAGACAGCTGGACTGCATCTTGTGACTCCCTGAATGTTACCTGCCGCTTTTGTGACCTTAAGTTAGGTAACTGCCTCATTTGTTAAATAGGGATATAGTTAGTGCAGCAAATTCATGAAAGAAAAGAGACAGTATGCTTGGAACTATGTGCCCAGACACTATGGCCTGTCATCCGATGGCCACCACACTCTCACCTCATTCAGTCCTCCTTCCTTCTCACACACCTGTCATCCCCATCCCCAGTCTGCCTCATCTCCCTGTCTTCCTTCTCTCTCCTCTGCTTGCTTTGCATTCTCGCTGCTCTACTCTCATTCTCCGCTCTCCTCACCATGAACCTCCACTTGCTATGAAGGGAAAACATATGCCAAGTGTTGCTGCAGCTTTGCTGAAAGTGGTCCTGCCTCCTTGCTCCAGAGTATCCAACACTGGCTAATTCACAAAGAAAAGCAATGTGTTCTGTTCACGGTGTTGGAATCTGGAAGTCCAGGATTGAGTAGTCCCATCGATTTGGCCTCTTGTGAGGTCTTCTTGGCTGCCTCACAACATGGCAGATGGCATCATATCAGGAATGCATGCTAGAGGGGGATTGCGAGGTGAGGGGGATCACGTGGTGAGACAGGAAGGCAGAGAGAAGAGAGTGGCCCAGGCACTCCTGTGGGAATAGTGTCCATCTCCCTTAAAGATTGAAACCTCTTCAACTGGGCCCCACCAATGAATGTTTCCACCACCTTTCAACACTGCTATACTAGAAACCAAGCTTCCAACATATGAGCCTTTGGAGGACACATGCAAAACACACAGAACAGAGCAGGTACCATCCAAGCCATCCAGATTTCCTTCCATATGGAAGTGCAGGTTTCCTGCTATGAGTAGGTGGTGGCAGTGGTGGGGGGGGTGGAACCTGTCATCCAGAGGTGGCTGTTGCCACCAACTGGCCAATAGGGTTCTAAGGTCTGTCCATTGGGCCCAGATCAAATCTTAAAGAGCCCCACTGATCACCAAGATCTTTGTTGATGCTCCAGCTTCTCTCATCTGTCTGTGTTTTTCCTCCATTCCCACACAACTGTAGATAAGCCATGGATCCTGATTAACTTCTATCACAAAGTTCCTTCAGGGGAGCCTGACCCCTGATAGTCCACACAGAGAGACATGTGCTGAGGGCTGTTCCTTCACTAGGGCTGCCCTTCTCATCCTGCTCTGTGGCTCCCCCAAGACCTGTCACCCTCACCTTCTGGATGCTGTTTACCAGGAGGCAGATGCTACTGTGATCCCCAGTTTTATCCAGTGGATCTTCTGATTCCTGCACAGAGCCTGGTGCATAGTAGGTTCTGAATGAATGTTGGCTGAAGAAATGATACTTCTCGTCTTACATTTTGCACATGAAGATTTTGCTTTGTTTATCCCTACAGGTGTTGGGCATGTGCAGTTATTATCATATACAAATTCTCGGTCATTCTAGTGGTGTCTTGTCAGCTTGGGCTGCTATGATAAGGTGGAGCGGCTTGCAAATGATAGAAAGTTCTTTCTTGCAAATTTGGAGTCTGGAAGTTCCAGATGAGGGTGGCAGCAGTGTAAGGTTCTTCTGAGGGCCCCCTGCTGGGTTATGGACACCCAGCTTCTATGTTCTTAGTGGGGAAAGAAGGCACTGGAGCTCTTTAAACAGGGCACTGCTGTCATTCATGTGGTATCATGCTTGTCCCCTCATTATTTCTCCAGGGCCCCATTTCCTAATATTATCACCTTTGGTGGGGAAGGTTTCAGGATAAGAATTTTGAGAAACACATCACTCAGCCCATTGAGACAGCTGGCTATGTTTTGTTTTAAGTTACCAAAACTTTGGTAAGAAGAGGAAAGCAGACTCCACCTGGCCCAGGAATGGAGGGGAGGCCTAATTCAGGGGGCCACTATGGTCCTTCTGTTTTCGCAATTGGTGTTGATATGTCGGACATTTAATTAGAGTTAGGTGACAGGAGCTAGAAAACCTCATTCTGGCAAAGTAACAGGTGAACATTCTGATAGAGTAACAAGTGGACACCAGATTTGATTCAGTGAAAAATAAAACACCTCATAAACTGGAGCCTAGATTGCTTGGGAAAGCAGAACATTGGGCACAGGGTACCTTTGGGTTATCATAAAAAGCAGGAAATAGACGTTAGTTTTAAGCACCACACCTCAAGCCTGTGCTGGGTGTTCATTCAGATAGACTTTGGGGTGTTATAGGCCTTGAAAACCAGCTGCTGTGGAGCTGACTGATGGGCATTGTGAACACGGGATTTGTGACAAGCCTTCCTGTACACAACCTGTACTTTCCTTTATATTTTGCAGTCAACAGTGTTTTCTTTTATATTTTATATCTGGAGTTAAGTGGTACTTGTCTCTATCCTTGCTACTGAAGAATTGTGATGATACTATGTCTCGGTTAATAACTTCAGAATTTTCAAGCTTTTCAGAAAGTTTGGCCTTTGTTGTTTGTTTTTGGGAAATTCAGATGTCAGGAAGAAAGGTCCTTGGTCTGCAGTGGTTTCATAGGCAGTGCTGGCTCTTGGCACTCCGCTGGTTGGTTGGGCTTTTTGCCTTCCAAGGTGATGGCTCCCTAGTCCACTGAGGATGCAGAGATAGGTGGGGTGGATCTGACCCCAGGGCCCTCAGGTAACAGCTGGGCTCTGGAGTCCTCATGTTACCGTCTTCTTCTTTCTGCTACTGCTTTGTGTGTTCCCGGGAACTGTACAGGGATGTAGATTTCAGAGAACATCTTCTACTGCAGAGGGAAAAAAGCAGGAGCTCTGGGGCTCCCTTCCGAGCAAAGAGCTGTCCACTGTCATCTGAAGGCTGCTTCTAGCACTTTGCGGGCCCCAGCAGCTCCTCAAACTGCTTCTGTAATCAGTGTCTGTGTCCTATGAGGAGAGGAGGTAACTAAAACTATCAAAGACCTTGAAGGATAAAAATAGACTTTTGAGGAAATGTAAAACTAAAAGGAAAGTGAAACAAAATTCTCCTCTTCAAAGGAAGAGAGTTACAAATAAACAGAAAAAAATCAGCGGAGTAACATTCTCTGAGGTTCAGCCTTGGTGAAATTCTTGTTTTGAAGCCAAGATAATACTTATACTACCCCTCATTTTAAAGATGAACAGTTTTTAATGTTAAATTAAACATCAACTTGCAAACAAGAGTCTGTAGTTACAAAGGCTCCTGCTATTTTTGGATGAACACTACCTGGCGCCTGTGCCTTTGTTTTAATTAAACTCTGAGGCCCCGTTGAGAGGACTCCTTTTGCAGGGACTTTCATTAGCAGATGCTCTGCTCTCATGGGTGAGTAGGAAACATATTCATGGGAAAAGATTGGAATTCACTCGCCTCTGTGGGCTGCTTCAGGCACTGCCTTTATTAGCTCCAGCCAATCCCGGCTCTCCTGTCCTCCTTTACTCTCTGGAGTGCATTTGGTGCTTCATTAGTTCCCTCCTTCATTCACTCAAGGGTGTTGAGTAGAGGGCTGCGGTGGGAATCCTGAGCTGGCAAACTGCCGGGTTCTGCCCCAGGGAGGACGTAGAAATCCATACCACTTGTACTGGTGTGTGACAGCAGGTTTCCCAGTGATGAGCTCCAAGATTGCACATAAGGGTACCAGCTGGACAGGTCATGGCTTCAACCAACCAAGCATGGGAAGAGGGTAGCGGTACCTTCAATGGTGCCAAGACTGCCTGGAGGAGGCATGGATTTTCCTTTTTCAGGAAGGAACAGGTTTCATCTCAGCCAACATAAGAACAAACTTCAACTACAGAGTTGTTCAGGGACCCTCTCATGATCTATGGAGCTTGGGCAAACGCAACAGCAGGAACAGACTAAACAGAGACAAGCAGAAGCAACACAGAAGAGCCACCGAGCATTTTTTCTTTGACCAAGAGCCATGTAAAGGAATTATAGTAAGTAAAATGACAAGGAAATAATTGCCCAGGTGGCCATGAGCCTGGGTGCCACCTTGAGTCACAGTATGGTGTTACACATGGCATCCTTCCTCCTGCCCCTCCATGTCCTTGGCAGGCTTCCATTTAGCCTAAGGGCAGTCACAGCTGTGTTGAGGCCCGGGAACACTGGTGGAGCCACCAGGGAGGCTGCAGCACTGGAACCCTCAAGCGAGACCCACGGGACAGAAGGAGGTCCAAAGATGGGCAGGATCCCAGCAAGGCCTAAGAGTGCTGCCAGAAGGGAGGTATTGTCCAGGGTCCTTTCAGTTTTTAGAGAAATCTCAGTTTTCAGAGAAGGAGCCCTTCAACTCTGCTGCAAATCTCTGGGGATGATAAGCAAATCCCCAAAGGCAACAATGCTCTGTGGACACCACCAGGGGATGCTGGACATGGGGATCCAGAGTGTGTGAGCCCTGGGACCCGGTCTGCCTCTAGTTGGGCCAGCTGACCCTGGGTCACCACCTCCCCGTGGATGTTCTGAGAGACAGCTGGGCCAGGCTTTTCCAAGAGTACCCATGGCAGAAGGAGACACAACACTAGCCTCTCCCTAACCTGAATACATTGCTGCCCACTGCTGCAGTGAGGCCTGGGCAGGTATAGAGAGGTGAGCTGAGGGCATTTGCGCTCCAGCTCTCCTGTCGCATCACCAGCCCTCTGAAGGCTTCTCACTGTGCCCTTGAGATAGGGCAGTGGTGGTGAACCTATGGCATTCATGTCACAGCGGGGCTGTTTATATCATTGAAAGGTTCACTATCACTGAAGCCTGTTCTCAAGCCCATTTCACAGACTTGCAAGATGATGCTCAGCCCTGGAGCCTGGGTCTTCAGCCCCAGCTCAGATTCTTCTCTCTGGTTCTAGTTTTCCCACCAGGTGATACTCAGCGAGCCACTGTGAGGTGTGACCCCAGAATGTAGGCTGGACTGCTGGGGCGGAGCAGTGATCTGGGATGACTGAGGCCCCAGATCCCAGCCATCATCCTGTGCAGATCTGACCAGTGGGAGGCCCACTTTACCAAATGTAGTGGGTTTTTGTACCCCTCTCAGTGACTTGCAACCCCAGCTGGCTCTGGAGCTAGGCTTGTGCGCCCAACACTGAAGCATCTTCCTGGGAGCTGGTTTAGATAGGTGTGCCCAAGGTCAGAGTCCGGGAGCTTTAGGCCCGATTCCACTGGGGCTGATTAACAGCCCTGAGTGTAGGACCCTGGCTGAAGTCTTCCAGCTCAGCATCCCAGTCACCATAGTCCCAGTTCTTTGCTGTCCCCTACAGTCCCCAAATAATTACAGTGTCTGTTTTACCCTCTCATCAGGTCCAAGGGAGCTCATTCTGATGAAGACCCCAACCTTAGGCTGTGAGCTTCCAATGTACCCTGATAGGGAATGAGTGTGTGTATGTGCTATGTGCATGGCAGTGGATGTTAGTGTCCATGTGTGTACGTGTATGTTGTGTTACTGTATGTGTACCTTGTGCCTCTCTCTGCGTGTGTGTGGCAGTTGGAATACCCAGAATTCTTGGTCTATGCAGGAATAGACCTGAGAAGGCTCCTCTGGTGTAGACTGAAGGACACGGGCTGGTGCTGCCCCAGGGAGTGCAACAGGAGGCTGTGGTCAGTGTGCATGACATGAATATCTACCAACTTATCTGTCCCCCAAATCCAGAACAGACTCTTTGCCAGGAAATATGTGGTTATGCTTTCATAGATCCCAGGGCTGCTAGACAGAATGAACTTGAGCAAACAGAGAACACTTGCAGAACGCTTTTGGAGGGCCAAGCATTTCATATGTTTTCCTCCTCGCCTCAGGGATGAGAGATGAAGTTGTCACTATCCTCACATGCAGATAAGGAAATGAATAATTTTCCCACAAAAAGCATTAGTAAATGCCTTTCATTAGTCTGATTCCAAAGACTGTGACTTTGTTCTATGACACTCACTGTTCATGAAGCCTTGAATGAATGCCTCAGCCCCACCCATGCCCTAGTTCGTAAGTGGGTTTGAGGGTCAGCTAGGAGAGCTACGCAAGCCCATTGTTAGTGTCTGGCATTTAGGTGATGTGTCCATGGCTCACCTTGTGCAGGGGCTGGCATAGCTCTCTGGAGGTGAGAAACCCCCTCTAATCCTTGGGTCTGCAATAACTTTAAGGACAGTCCTTGTGTGGAGCCAGTATTCCTCCATGTAGACAGAAATTCAGTCCTGAAATCCCATTGCTAAGAATATTGTTTAGGAAACTTTAAGCGCCTTGCTAGAGCTGACAGATACTAATGAGAGCTATAATTTGTGGTTCTGGATGTGATTGCTGCTTTTTAAGACATCAACCACTGACTCTCACTTTCCTTCCATGTCACCTCTGGAGGTTATTTCAATTACTGAGTACAGACTCTGGAATGAGACAGGTGGTCTGTGTGCATTCATTTTTTAGAGTAGAAGAGAAGCAACATTCCCAAATGGAAATGTGGCTGTGTTTCTAATAAATAGCCAGTTTATTTCCCAGTGGCAAAAGGATAGGTGGAGGAAAGAGGCACAGACTGAGCAGGTGTGTGTGAAGAGGAGTGATGGCCAAACATACTCTGGGCAGGTTGGTTCCAACCCTTTCAGTTTGGGGCAGTTGGTTTCAACTGCAAAACTAAGTTCAACTTCCACCCCTTCTGCTCATGAACTGATTTCTGGGTGTTTCCATTCATGGCTACTCTGCTGGCCTGTCCTTTTAGAAACTGGTCATTAGGCTGATCTTATAGGCTTCTCAAAGATAGTTTTAGCAAGGAATGGACCTTGTTTTTAAAGCTGGAATTTGAATTAGGCTCAATTTGAAGGGCATCCTGCAAGATGTCATAACTCTAAATTAGCGCCAAAAAAAGAGCAAGCAGCTGAGATGGATGCTTGCACGGTCAAAGTAAGCTGTACTGATTGGCCCAGCTGAGAAGAATAGAGGTTTTATCTCCTCCTTACAGCAAACAGCCCATTAATAGAGGAGCGTTTACTGTCACTTCCTGAGGAATAAAGACATTAAAGATGTTTGATACTTAAAATTATGTTTATGTTGTCTGTGAAAATGTGATAAGTACACCCCATAAACACGACAGAGAACTTGCCGTCTGCTAAGTTGCAAATTCCAAGCTTCATCTGGAAAGAGCCCCTGATGTGTTGGGATGCATTGCCTGGGAGACTTCCCTAGCCAGCCTGCTGAGCGGGTATCCCTGGCGGGGGACCATGGGCACCGTCCCAGTGATGCTCAACTTACTGCAGGCCCTGACAGGGCCTCTTGTCTGCTATCCTATCTCCCTCACCAGCAGGGGTCCTGGACCCCCAAATAGGTAAGGAGTCTGCAGCCCCACCCTCTTGCTGCCAGCTGGCAGCTCAATTACTGGGTCTAATTTGGTAACAGGCAAGTGCAAATTGATGTCAGCACAGCTACAGGGAGCAGGAAGGAGATTCTGATGATGGCTGGATCAAGCCCACACAGTGGCTTTGCCATTTATATGCAGATTTGCTGATGCAAATGGATTAGAAGGAAGAGAAGGGACCTTGGAGCGCTCTCCTTTTGTGTCTCCTTGAAGTCTTAAGTGATCAAAATGCAAATAGGTACAAATAAGGAGGAAAGTAAGCAGCCAGACTCTACTTATAGGAGCCCAGCCTGGTGGAAAGGTACATGTTTTTTCTGGACATGGCCAGGACACCAGAAAGGTGACCATGGGAGGCTGAGAGTGTCATGGCAACCTGGTGTCACAGGCTCTGTAAGCCAATCATACCTTCATTGTTCATTTGTTCATCCATTCATCCAAATATTGGGTGAATTTAAGAGCGATAAGAGCTGTGCATGGTGGTGCACGCCTGTAATCCCAGCACTTGGCAGGCTGAGGCAGGAGGATCGTTTGGAGTTCGAGACCAGCCTGGGCTACAAAGTGAGCTCAAGGCCAGCCTGAACTGCATAGCGAGACCTTGTCTCAAAAAGACAAAAAAGAGTGATAGGGATGATGCACAGTACCCTGCCTGGAAGGGTCTCAGAATGTCCCTAGGGGGTGATCAAGCAAATCAGGAAATAAGAGGTCTGTGACTTGGGCTACATTGGGGAAGGTAGGCTCTTGTCTGAGCTCTGAGGACTGAGCCTTTGGGGTTTCTCGTAGTGTCAAATTGAGGTTTACAAAATACCACACACACAGCCTATTAGTCTGACAATGCTGTGCGCTACATTTTCTAGTCTCCCCTCCCATGCCTCATGGGTGCAGAAGGAATGCCCTTCTTTTGGATGGATGCTTGAAGCAGTCCACGGATCCCAACCTTTCCCCAAGGCCAGGAGGTCACTTGTTCCTTGAGACGTTATGCCATGGTCTTGGCCAGAGCAGAGGCTACTCTGTGACTCTGAGAGGATGTAGGAAACCTGGTAGCCATGAAATTCTGAGGTGCATAATGGCATCAGAGGTGGTTGGAAGTAAGTAAGGAGCTGCTGGCCACTGGGGAGCAGCAAAGCCTTGAGGGATGGTAGGTGTTAGCCGTGTAGCTCACAGGGTGAATGTCCTGCCCTCCCCATTTCTGATTCCCAGCTGTGCGTGTTTCTTTGACTGTAAACAGGGGTGTTGTTACTGCCTCCCTCACAGGTGAGCATTAAATTGCTGAACTATGACAGCTGGCAAGAACGTTCAGTGCATCACTACTGCCTTGTTTCAAGAACTGCAGAGCTGAAAGCAGGGTCCCATGTCCTGGAACTAGTCCATGAAGAGCAGTTGGCCTATAGAGCGATGGCAGAGACCTGTGTCTGAGGCTCCGCAGTTTTGTCTTTGATTTCCTTCTGTTCTCCCCGAGGATTCGAGTTCCAGTGTGTACAAGGCACTTATTGGCCGTCCATGGAAAACTCATGGCTCCTGACCCTCACACCTCTGCTGTTAGAGCGGAGGTGGACATCAAGAGACCCAGGGCCACACCTGGAGGGAGAGACATATGGGCTTTGCTTCTTTCTCCTTTTTCATTCTTTGTGAGGCCACTAAGGTGTGGCTTATTGATCTTTTCCTGAGTTACTCTTTACAAAGATAATATTTAAATAATAATCCTAAATTTACAATGACAAGTAATAAAGCTAATTGAGGGTAATAAGGAAGCCCTTTATTAGCCACGAAGACATTATGGGTACCTCATAAGATAGGAAAATAATGAAAGATCAATAGTGGACAAAACTCAATGTGACTATATAAATCAACAGGGACTTACTTGAAAGTAGAATATTTTACACTTGTAAGGTGAATTAATCTAAGTGTCAATAAGGAAAAACAATTACACAATGGAAACTAACTGAATGTTCCCATAGGATATGTGAGCAAAGACCTTGAGGAAAATCTCTCCTGCTGCAATGCAAATGTTTGTGGATTGGCCACCAGACCAGAGAACCAAGGGGAAGAAGGTTTAATAGACTAATCATTGCAAATGCAATGTAAACTCAGGCCCCTGCAGACCCAGCAGCTCCCAGGGCTAAATCACAGCATTAGAAAAAAAGAAGAGGATAAAACCCTTGCCAATTTAAAGAAGAGGAGGACATGAAGTAGGAGGAGACAGCTCGCTCTAGGAGGAAGAGGGAGGGAGTGGGAGTTGAGAGGGAAGAAGAGAGAATAATCTGTCTGGGACTTAAGAACCTGAGGACATTTTCATTAGTAATAGCCCTGGTTGACTCAGTGACCCTCCAGGGGCCTCAGTCCCTTTGAAATGACTATGAAAGGGTCCCTTTAAAGGGAAGAAGTGCTTATGCACTAACCATGGAACACAGCCACAACAGGGACCTGGCAAAGTAGTTTTGGGGAACTGAACAACCAACTGACAAATATGTGGATCATAGTTCGTTATTTTATTGATAGCAAATACCAAATGGATTGATGCAAAAACCCATTAAAAAGTCCTGTACACAAAAGGCAGGATGAACAATTATCAGAATTAAAATTAAAAGTCCTCTTTCCATTAGGAGGGCATTTACAGGAAGACAACCTCCTCACTATCCGTGTGGTGTTTGCGTCAGCCAAATCCTGCCAAAGACTGCCAGAGGTCACTTCGACAAATATCCATTTGAACATCCTGTGCAAGTTGCAAATGCTGCTGTCAGGCCACGGGAACCCCAGTTAGCTCCAGATTTCTGGTGAAACAGGAATTCAATCTCTTCATTAAAATCAGGGCTCATGATTTTCTCTGCAAAGGTTGAAGTGCTGCCATCATTTATAAACTGGAAAGAAGAGGTGCATTTATTGATTTCTGGAGCGTGCTGAATCCTTCTGAGCTCATGCATAATGAACATTCCCTGATTTTTTTCAAGCAAACTTATAAGTAGATGTGTTGTGATTGTAGCTAAATATAGAATGACACACACCCTTGTAAAACAACAAAGGCAACAGTAGGCGACAGTAGGTCTGAAGAGGGAAGTATGATTCCTACTTGTTAGAGTGAGAGAGGAAAACAGGGGCAACTTCCCACCACTGCCCAGGGTACCCTAACCTTCTGGGCAGCCTGTGTGTCTCACTGGGTGTTCTGAAGTTACTTCTGAGCAGCAGATTTTCCATAAGCAGCTCCGTTGGGGTAGTTGTGCCCATATCTGAGCACTGAGGTGGAATCTTACACAAAATTTCACTCACTGGGGATGGATGATTAGGTATATGCCTATATTCAACTTAACCTTTTAAAATATTTGTATGTTTTAAGCTTATTTTTATTTTATGAAAATTAGTGTATCTTCTACATGTCATGTATTTCTTTCTAAAAACAAAGTGCAGTTCCCCAATGCACCTCCTTCATCTCAAGAATGCCTGTGTGGAGCTGGTAGAATACATGTATAACCATCCCCTCCTACTTTCCTGATGAGACTATTTGGACACTGAGAGGTATTTTGCTCAAGGTCAGAAAAGAGAAAGGCAGTATGATTGTGGAGTTGCACCAAAGCATTTAGACGCAGTTCAGGATACTTTCAGGGACTTGTTAGCCTCATCCTCTGTCGTTGATTGTAGGTAAGAGGACACAGGTGGTTGTAACCAACATCATTGGAGGTAAGTTCAGGAGTTTGGGGTAATCATCTTCACCCAGCATTTCTTGTAGTAACTCTTGCTCTCAAGAAATTTCCAGACAATGCTTCCCTGTGGTGTTTATATCAGCCTTGTACTTGGGATGAAGCAGAGACAGTTTATTGCCTCCTCTAAGGAAACATAACCACTCAGCTAGCTGGGGAGTGGCAGAAAATTCCCACGAACAGGCAAGGTTAGCACAACTCTCACAGTACACATCTCAGATGGCTTGATGGACTAGAGGGAGGGTGGTGAGGCCATGAGACACTCGGTCCTGCTTTGTGGCCAGAGCTTGCCAGAGCTGTCACTTGTGGCTCTGTCCACTCAGCACACATAAAAAGGAAAGTTTCTCTGCATTACTCAGAATCCACCTATACAAGGGTGTTCTATCTGGCACAGTTCACGATGCTTTCAGAACATTAAAAATGACCTAAATGCTGAAATTACTGAAGGATTAATTAGAAAAATTATTGTATGCCAGTACCATGGGATACTTTGCTACCACTAGGAAGATGATATTGCTGTGTTCTGGCATACAAAGACATTTTGTATGTGTTTTTGAAACTGAAGAGGTGACACAGTGGAGTGGATTGTTCTTTATTTCCTTCTGTCATGTGGCCTTGTAAGGCCTTGTGGTAAGTGAGCCCACATCCCCTCCCATGGGTATGGGAGTTGGATATGCAACTAGCCTTGGATAATGACTGTGAAAAAGATGGAGCACAACTCCCTACAAGTAAGTAAGCACTATGTACTACAAATGTGTGCTAATAAAAAAGGAAAGGGGCCTTTCCTGTGCTCAGTGGTAAGACCTCAGCCTGACTCTGGTGGTCTGCCACAAGATGAGAGAACCAGAATGGAAATGTGGAATAAACACAAACAGGGTTGCAAGTGCAGCTTCCCTGAGGGGCCATTTGGGTCAGTTGAGGTACAGCAGACCTGAAGAGCCGTGTGCAAGAGGATGAAGCCATTACTATAAGTCACTTATGTTTTGAGGGAGTTCACTATGCAGTTTCACTATAGCAGTTACTAGCATATGCAGGGGATTACAAAACAGTACGATCCCGTGTTTATGAGGAAGCTACTTTGTGTGTGTGTGTGTGTGTGTGTGTGTAAATGATGCTCTCTATTTATGTCTGTATGGAACTCTAGAATGATAAACAATAGAAGGTATTTCTCTTTTGGTGGTAGAATTATGAAGTGCTTTAATCTGCTTTTTTAGTGTTCTCTTACATTTAGAAACATCCCATTTGTGTTTTGTTTTGTTTTGTTTTTTTTGAGACAGGGTCTCACTATATAGTTCAGGCTGGCCATGAACTCACTATGTAGCTCATGCTGGTCTTGCACTCATAGCAATCCTCCTGTCTCAGCCTCCGAAGTGCTAGGATTAGAGGCATGCACCACCATACCCAGCTACACATTTGTTTGTAAAGAACACATTCCTTGGTAAGATGTGTCTGGAATCCTAATATTACAATTTAAGATCTCCATCGAGTGGAAAGCTAGCATAGTCTCTAAGTAGTGTTGTGTCCATGTCTTTTTTCCTTTTCTATAACATAGCACATGAAAGTACCCAATAAACGTTCACTGAATTGAATCAAAGACTATTCAGGTATTGCCACCCAACCTCCACACTCTGAATACAGTGTTAAAAAATTATCCAGTTGACAGATTTTTATGTAAAATTCAAGTTTCATACTAGCCCTTTAAAGTTCCCCAAAGGCTCAATTCACAAACATTGACGGAGTCCATAAAATACAGGAATAATATGTATTTCTTATCCCAAGGGGTGAGGGAAACTCTGCCTTCCTTGCTTACTGGTTTCTTTTTGCTGACTTGCTCTGATGATGGGAATCTGTACTCACCCAATCATGAGGTCCTTGGCTGCAGTAGCATTACTCTGGCACAATGTAGAAACAGGAGTGGGGTTGTCCCACCTATCCAGTGAGACTGTGGTGTGGTCTAGGAGGAGCTGAGACCTGTGACTGAACAAAAGCATTCCTAGCCATGATCTCAAAAACTCTTGTGCATGCTAATCTATAGGGTTGGTCTGTGATGGCTATTCTCTTGTATGTGATATAGCAAATATAGCTTTTAGAATTAATAAATAGGGCTGGGAAATATAAAATATGACATTTGTTTCCATTTCTTCTAGGCAAATTCCATGCTTTCATTTGCTGTATTTTGAGAGCATATTTTTCCTCCATGGAGAAAATATACTAAGACATTTGCCACTCTAGTCTTTGTAAGGATGTAAGTCTCTACAATATAAACATGTTGATATGGTTTAGATCTAGAATGTCTTCCAAAAGCCTCATATGTTCAAAAGCTTTTGGAAGATGATTGGATCATGAAGGTGTTACACTCATCATCAGTAAATTCATCCCTTATTGTATACAGTAGCTAAATATACTGTCAGGTGGTGGGGTCTGGTTGAAGGTAGCTCCCTGGGAGCATAACCTGAAAGGGTGTATCTCCCTCTCTAGGTCTTTCCTTCACTATTTGTTCTTGGCTACCATGATGTGAGCAGCTATCCTCTGTGACAGGCCCTTTCATCATACCATTTCTGTCTTTGATCCTATCAACCACATACTGAAACTTCTGGAAATTTGAGCCAAAATAAACCTCCCCTCTATGTTGCATGTGTTGGATATTGTGTCCCAGTTATGGGAAAGTGACTGAGACATAAGTATAGACCTTTTGAGGAAATCTATAAAAATATATGGATTCCCACTGTCAAGAGACTGAAGAAGGTTTTATGGTTATTATGGTTTATATCTATAATGTACCCCAAATCTCATTCAAAGATGGGGTCTGTGTGGTGGTGGTGGTTCACTGGAGGCTTGATTTTGGAGGCCTTCTGGCTGGTATAGGATGAAGTTTTTCTCAGCAGTGATCCTCTGCCATGCCAGTTCTGTGTTGGAACTAGATGGCTTTAGACTAAACCTATTGGGAACCTCTCCTTATCTAAGGTTTGAGTGTCAGGTATTTTGTTCCAGTCATGCAAAAGTAACTAAAACTGATTTTATACCAGAAGTGGCGTTGATGTGCTTGCACCTGACCTTACTGTTTAGAAGCCTTTGGAATTAGTTTGTGGGAAGGGTTTGGAAAGGTTTGGCAATGTCAGCTAAAGAAGCCTTATGATGCTGTAAAGTAGATTTGATGGATAATTATTATGGAAACTCAAAAGATCAGAATTTTGATAGGAATGTGGGCAATAAGAGCCAGGCTCATGAGATTTCAGTTGAGAACAAGGACTATATCAGAAACTGGTCTAGAAGCAATGTGCACTTCATTTTGGCAGATAATTTATCTAAGTTTTTTCTCTGTCTTAAGACTTTATATGAGGCTGAATTTAAAGGTGTGGACTAACTAATCTGGACTAGGAAACTTCAGTGTTCACACTGTGGAATAGGACCTTCTGGCTGCTCTTGGCAAGATTTATAATAAGAACTAGGAGCAAAAGGGAAGCTTAATAATGTGAAAATTGTGCAGCTTGGTCAGAAAGAAAGTGGCTCTAAATTTGGGGCCAAGGAGAGCAGAGTTGATGAAAATATTAGCATTAGAAGATCAGTATTTCCATCAGGACAAAAGGAAGGAGGTCTTGATGGCATGTCAGAAATTGGCCAGACCCCATTCTTTGTAGGCTCAGTGAGGTAAAATGGCAAACAGCTGTGAGAAATTTTGCTTTAAGAAGGGAGTCTCAGGGAGCCCACGTCATTCAGGACCACTTAGGAAAGTATTTGCCAGAGTTCATCTACCAAGTCCCTTAGAGACTACTGAAACCATGATCTAAGAGGGCCCAGCCACTGCTCTCAATGGTGGCAGACCTTAGAATCATTGACTTGGTGCTTTTTCAGGTATGCAGGATGCTAGAGTTATGGGGTCATTGAGGCTTCCACCAATTTCACAGGGAGGGCTTTGAGCCTGGTAGTGTGCCCCTAGGAGTATTATATGTGAAAATATGAGGGTCAAGGTGAAGATACTTGGTACCCAGGGAGATGGAGATGCCAGGTATGTGGAATATTTGCTGAGGAAAGCTGTAGGCAATGAGTGGAGTTGGCCTAAGAGAGAAACCATGTCAGCTGCAACCAGCAAGATCATAGACGTGGGCTTCCCAGGCCCTTTGGAACTCACATCTCACCCCCACATGGTCCAGGTACTGGAAATAGGTCTACAAAATTTAATGTTTGCTCTGCTGTTTTTTGTTCTTGCTTTGGTCTTCTTCTTTTCTATTCTCCAGCCCCCCTTCCTCCCTTTTGCAATGGAAATGTTTACCCTTCATGTTGGAAGTATTTTTATTTTTTGACTTTTTTTAGGGGCTCAAAACTAAGAGTTTGTTTTTAGTCTTAAAAGAGATTTTGGACTTGAACTTTCCAGTCATGTTGAAAGATTAAATCTTTAGTGACTCTTAGAGATGGACTAAATGCATTCTGCATAATGAGATGGACCTGAAGATTTTGGGGGGGGGGCAGAGAAGAGATGTTATTGTTTAAATCTAAAATGTCCCCAAGAGTCTAAAGTATTTGAGGGAGGGTGTTATTTGTAGGGGGTATCACTAGGGATCCCTTTAGATAATGTGTTTCCTTCCCCAGCTCCTTCCTCTTGCTCTTTTTTCCTTGCTGCCATGGGATAAATTTTTTTCTTTACAATGCCTCTCTGCCATGCCATTCCTGCCTTACAGCCAGCTAACTTCAGACTGTACCCACTAGAAACTAAGCCAAAGAAATCACTCCTCCTTCAGGTTGCAGGTGTTAGGTATTTTGTCCTAGTGTTAAGAAAGTGATGAATGCAGTGATTGTTGAAGCAAACCGACTAGACTATGTTCCCATGAGGATGTGCTTTAAGCTCTTGGCACACTTAAGGGGCTCCTGGGATCTTTTTACTGCACCCTTGGCAGGAGTTTGTCCTTTTGAACTGCTAATATTATATTTTGAAAAGCAAAATCTCAGTCCATTCTGATCTGACGTGAGCAGACCCAGAGCAGCTGTATGGGAAGAAAAGGCCCAGCTTTGGGAAAAAATAAAATAAGGTGTGTGTTCATATGGGTTTAACCTATAGATAAGCCCTCTTCCCACCTGCCATGCACAGGAAATACAGAAATGCTCCCAGAATGATGAGTGACAAGCTTTTATAAAATGAATGCAATAACATGGTGCTTGTTGGGGCTGGGGATTTAGCTCAGCGGCGAAGCGCCTGCCTGGCAAGCGCAAGGTCGCGAGTTTGGTTCCCGGTACCGGAGAAAAACCAACCAACCAACCAAACAAACAAACAAAAAACATGGTGCTTGTTTGGTTACCTCACCATATATTATTATCTAACTCCTTATAGAGCTTATTAAAATTGATCTAGCTATGCACTCACTGAGACATGTATTCATTTTGTCATCTAAGTTCTAGGGAAATTATTTTTTCAGCACAGTCTGCCAAATTCCAGTCATGGTCTGTGACCATAGTTCTGACCTCAGTTTTGAGTCTGGACTCACTTGCTGCCTGTCTTTGACTGCTTTGGTCCTGGGAAAACTAGGGACTGGGAAGAAGCCATTGATTGAAAGCCCTCCTGTAAATAATCATTTGCTTGATCTCATGCAGGTTGTGACTTTTTCCAGAATTATTAATACAGACTATTGGAAGCCAGTTGACCCATTGCTTTGGGTCACTGAGTAGCACAGCAGTGGTAGCAGATTCCCATGCAAGCCAAATTTAATTTCCAGTCAGCCAGTCAACATGACTCTTCACATCTCAGTGAAGGAGGTCAATTCAACAGCCAAACATAAACAGTGTCTCCTTTTACACAGAGCTCTCAAAGGATTGATTTAATTAGCTTCCACTTTAGGCAAAACAGCCCTTGACTCCCAGTATCATTTGGCCTGAGAGGTTGACAGGGCATGCTGGAACTGACCAGAGTGAGGAGATAATTGCACAGTTGGTGTTGCAGCTTCACTCCAAGCAAAAGGGGAGACATTCTCACCATTGGTTTGCTGGGCTCCAAAGCTTTGTCCACCTGGGACCAAGAATAGAATCTCATTTTCTTTTTCTGCATGTGATCTCTGCTTGCTCTTTTTTTCACTCGGGGCTGAGGCTGGCTCACAGAAGCAGCATTAACAGAGGCATTGACCAGCAGGTAGCAATGGTTTCTAGATTGTACAAATTATATTGTATTTTTGGTACACTTGAGAGCTGTTATTTTACCTTAGCAAAATCAGTAATGATCACAAAGTCATTAATGTAAGACAAGAAAAATCCAAATAATAGGCAAATTTGCAATTCAAAAACAGAATTCCCTTTGGCATTGGATGGACAGATTTTTATAGGATACATGTGTGAATTCTGGACTGAGTCCCACAGGTTCATCTTGTGGGTTAGCTAATTTCTACCAGTCAGATATTTCACACACCTCTACCAAGACATGCCCTTGTTTAAGGTCCCCTGGCATCTAGGAGGCTGCTACCTCTAAGAAGACCAGGTGGTATGAAGTGAAGCTCTTTGTGGAGTAAGGCTTTCTGTGTGCCAGTTTGGTGGGGTTCTCATCTCTTTTAGGTGATGATGTTTTAGAGAGAACTGGATATTTAGAATCATACAAAGGATCAAAATCTCAGGTTTAATAAGTTCATACTGGGTGAATTTAATTCATTTTATTTGGCTATCAAAATTTTCATAAGTGTGAGAGGTTGCAGTCTCAGACAAGTGTCCTGGGATTGAGGAAGTATGAGTCTGCTTGGCTGCTATTAATTTTGAGTGGAAAAGAAACTGAGTTTTCTATAATGAATCAGACATGTTTTTGGATGCCATATATACATGGGAGTGTTACACACTCAAAGTATTAGTGAGTAAGAAAATATTTTAACTTCTTTTTGGGTATAGACTTTAAATAAGTTTCTTGAGCCAATTTGCAAAAGTGGGAAGCAGATAGATGCTGTAATCCCTGGGCCAGTCGCTAAACTTTTGCTCTGTTCTGTAGAAATCAGGCAGAGACTTGGTGGTTGGGGGAACAGTTGGAAGGAGGGAAAGCTGTCCTGAGTGTGTAGTCCTTCCATGGACTACATTTTCTTCAAGTTATGCAGAAAAGGGATGCAAGGGCAGTCAGGTTTGGCTTGCATATTACTTCCATGGCTGCCCATGATGTCAGGATCTTCTGACTAGCCAATGAGGGTACCAGGATTGATGGTCATATAGCATGTAAGCCATGTGCTGGATGGTGAAGCCAGGATTCTTTAGGTGAAGTGGACTCTTTCTTCTTCTGCCCCTAGGCCCAGGGACTGGGGTGGGATACTTGAGTGTTATGGCTTGTATCTAGATGTCCCACCAAAACTTCATGTGCTCACAGGTGGGGCTGTTCAGAGGGAGCTTGATCTAGGATGTGTGAATGTGGATTATGGGGATGTGATACCTGGTTTGGTCTGCTAGATGGATTAGCATAATTCTGAGTATAGCTGAATGGATTTACTGAAGAGGGAAGACCCATCCTGGTTGTGGGTGGCACCACTCAATGGGCTTATAGCCTGCATGGAACATAAAGGGACAGAAAGAAGTCAGGCTTGCTGCTTGCTTCCTCCTTTCTGCTCTACCAAGGACTGTATCTGTTCTACCATGCCATGCTGCCTTGGAGCCAGCCAACTATGGGCTGAAACTTTTATAAACTGTGAGCCAAAACAAATCTTTCTTCCTTTAACTTGTGGGTGTTGGTTATTTTGCCTCAACAATGAGAGAAGTAACTAAGACACTGGGAGACTTATCTGGACAAAATATTTAAAGTGCATGAAGAAGTATGCCACATTAGGTCAACATATCCTTGGCAGCAAAGAATTAGGGTTCAGGAGCTCTGTGCAACTAAAATGAAACTTCTGCATTTTCATCTCTGTATGAGTTTTTCTAGGAGACTATCTGTTTGGCAAACACTGTTAGGAGCCCCATGAAATCACCACACATTCTACATGGCCAATAATCTGAGTATCTACTGGAAAACATTATGGCCTTGAGTTTCCTTACTCATCTCAGGGATGACAAGTAACAAATGTCAGGAGAGATGCTTGTTGCAGAACTCTTTCCCTCTCGGGAAGATGAATCTCTGTAACAGTCACATTAGAAACTTCCTAGTTTCCACAATAAGAATGGAAGCATTGAGTGCTCCATCTTCCCAGTACAATACAGCTGTGCAGATATCAGGTTTTGGTGTGAATGGTTTCTATAAATTGTATACAGGGGCCATACAGCTCATTGCAGGACCCACATAGGTCTTTACAAAAGAAGTTGTTTTATAAATAATTTTTCCAAAATCCAGCTATCTTCTCCAATGAGAACAAATCTCTTTAGTGTGTAAGTCCATTAAAATTTTTAATTTGTACTCTCAAAGTAAAAGTTCCCTACAGTCTGAGATAAAAACCTCTGTGATAGAGAGTGGGCTGTGGAACTGCGGACACAGTAGGGGACCCAATAATATTGGCTGAGTTGATGACCGTGTGGTGTTCCACTTTCTTTTCAGGTATTTGAACAATATGTAGTATCTGGACTCCCGGTTGGTCATGAGACATACTGTTCTGTCTCACAGATCTGCACTCCTTTGATGATATAATGTGTTTGGAGGAGATACCAGCCCCTTCTCAAAGAGGCTCAAACAGAGAGCCAGTGCTAAAGCTCTGTGTTAGCAAAAGTCTGATTTTGTAAAATATGAGCTACATGCCATGAATCTCATAGTCCATAAAATTAGTTAAATATGCTCATCTGTACAGATTTCACATCTCCTACCTAATAAAAGTATATATGCACTTTTCAAGTGCTTCCTCTGCACATTGCCCAAGTCTCCTGGGACCCTGGATCTGAGGCAAAACTGGCTCAGTCCAGGTGAGATCAGGAAGGCAAGGGGTGGCTTTTTCTGCATTTGTTTCAACCCCATGCAGTGGAGCAGAGTCTTTCAGCATTACTCACTAAGATCTTCCCAAGAAGGTGTGGAGCATGAAGGCAGTGGAAGGAATATGACTGCTTAATAGGTGGGAGATGACTCTCCTGTATCATTTTGTAACTGTGAAAGACAACTTTCTGTTGAAAGGAAAATGGCCCAGGTATATGGGTAGGTAACACCTTCTTCTTTTTTTCACCTTTTTATTTTAAAGATAATAAAAAAAAAACCTAATAAAAATGACACAGAATTTCAAAACAAGATGATAGGCGATTAACAATGGTTATTATATTGCATATTGTTGTCTTCAAAGTAGTTGCTCAGATTAAAAGATATAGGCATGAAAGATTGATCAAACAATATAAACACTAACTATTCCTTTCAATGAAATACTAGAAATTAGTAGTACAGTTGTT
>NW_004955477.1:9203627-9204875 GCF_000276665.1 Chinchilla lanigera | reverse complement strand
AAAAAATTTTAGCTGACTGTCCCTCAGACAAAGGACTTCTATCTAGAACACATAAAGAATTCAAAAATATCAGCTCCCCCCAGTTCAAAGACCCAATCCAAAAATGGGGAGCTGAGATGAATACACACTTCTCTAAGGAAATACAAATGACAAATAAATATATGAGAAGATGTTCAACATCATTAGTCATTCAAGAAATGCAAATTAAAACACCAAGATTTCATCTCACTCCAGTAAAATTGTCTATCATTGAGAAATCAATCAATAACAAATGCTGGTGAGGCTGTGGAGAAATAGGAACTCTTCTCCACTGCTGGTGGGAATGCAAACTAGTAAAACCACTGTGAAAATCAGTTTGGAGATTCCCCAGCAAACTAGGTCTAGAGGTCCCATCCAACCCAGATATTCCTCTTCTGGGTATTTTCCCAGAAGATCTAAAAACATCATATCACAGCGATATATGTGCACCCATGTTTATAGCAGCACAATGTGTAATTGCTAAATTGTGGAAGCAACCCAAATGTCCATCCATTAAGGACTGGATAAAAAATTGTGGTACTTTTATATACTGGAATATTACTCAGCTATAAAGGAAGATAAACTTGAGGTTTTTATAGGTAAATGGTCACAACTAAAAACCATAACCATAAGTGAAATAAATCAGACCTGCATGTGTAAGCATCTTTCAGTTTCTTACACTATGGAGACAATATGATGTTTACACATGTGAGTCTGATTTATTTCTCTTATGAGTATGGTCTTTAGTTGCATTCATTTACTTATAAAACTTTGCATTTATTTCTTAATAGGTGAGTACTACTCAACTGAAGAAAAATACCACATCTCTTCTATCTATTCCTTAGCTGATGGGCATTTAGGTTGTTTCCAAAATTTAGCTATTACATATTGTGCTGCTATAAGCATGGATACACATATATCACTGTGGTATGATGTTTTTAATTCTTTTGGGAAGATATCTGGAAGGGGAATAGCTGGATTGAATGGGACCTCTAGTCCTACTTTACTGAGGAATCTCCACACTAATTTCCACAGTGGTTTCATCAGTTTACACTCTATCAGTAGTGGAGAAGTGTTCCTCTTCCCCTACAGCCTCACCAGTATTTGTTATTGGTTGATTTCTTGGTGTGTTCATTCTTTCTGGTATAAGACAGAATTTCAGTGTTGTTTTAATTTGCAGTTCCTGGATAACCAATGATGTTGAACAATTTTTCATATAGTTATATGCCA
>NW_004955477.1:9197185-9199012 GCF_000276665.1 Chinchilla lanigera | reverse complement strand
TCCTTCCTTCCTTCCTTCTTCCTTTTGGATTGTGGACATTCCTCCTATAGCATAAGTCTTGGATGAATGGTTATGAGTCTCTCAGCTTTGTAAACAGCTCTTTGTGGCCTCAGGTCTATCTCCTGGTGCTCATGCTCTTGTGTCACCAGCAGTCTTAAGAGCCAATGGCAGCTGTGTCCTGCTTCCAACCTAGAGTACAACGGGGGTGCTGGAAGTGACTTACCTGACTGCCACAATAATATGCTGGCTTACTGGAAAACCGGATCCAGGGATTTTCCTTGTTGACTCAGTGAGACTGGCCATGGAGGAGCCCATTTGGCAAAGAGTTAAGGTCATTGTCTGGGACTGGAGGACAGATTCTAGGAATTGAGAGTGGTGTCTAGTTAATATCAGCCACAGGCTTGAGCCTTCAGTCTTACAACTGTGAGGAAAAGAATTCTGCCAATAAGAGCTTGGGCATCTCTTTCTTTCTAGACCCTCTGAGATTGCACTCCACTGACACATGGCACCCATCTTGGCTAGGCTTGAGCAATGAACTGGCCAATTTTACCATGTTCTTGACCCATAGGTGCTCTGAAATACCAAATGTGTGCTGTTTTAGGCTCCAAGTCTGTGGTAACTTGCTATGTGGCCCAGGAATTTGATGCAAGGTGTAGTATAGTGTGCCTTTCAGCCAGCAGGTGTCGCTGTGCCACAGGACTGAAGCCCACCGAAGCTACCTCTTCTGTCACTGCACTAGGTAGGTTGGGATCTTGGGCACCAACATGATGGAATAAGAAAAGATCACTGCATTTCTTTCACGGCACTACCATGGCAATGAAGTCTTTGGCCATGAAGCATAGTGAAAGCAAAAAAGTGCAGGATAAGCTGGCAGCTGGTTACCAGCATTGGCATCTCAGTTATACTTGGCTCTACTATGTAGTGCAGCAAGATACAGATAGGAAAAGTTGTCGCTGAGGAAAGATAAGATTCTCGTAGGGCTCTACAGCAAAGCCCAGCTCATCCTAGCCCCTTGGTGACAGCTGCTACTTTCATGATCAGCCTGACCTTGGGGAAGGGACTGCAGCCTTCCTTATTTGATCATTTTCCAACATCAAGGCTGTCTGCACAGCAGGCTTGTTGTTTGGTTCCATTGGTTTGAGGGCATGGAAATATGGAATTACACTGTTTATATCCTCCCTGAAGCTGAGTTTCATGAGAAACCTTGGTTGATATTTATTTTCTCTTCATGGAGCTTGAGCTGACAGTCCAGTTACTCCTGGGCTATAGGCTGCCATCCTAATCTTCCACACCTTGGTCTTACCTCTGAGGAATTCACTAACTGTGGGCTTGAAGGCTTTCTCACTGCAGCTGCCAGTGCCAACACCAAGGTTTTAAACATGCCACCCTGGTAATGAGTATTTACCAAGCAGAAGGTCCACAATCTTTTCATTTTGGCAGCTAGAGAAGGAACAGATGGGAATTGGCCATGGGCTGCTTGCCTGGACAGTGACAGAGGTGCCAAGAGTACGGAAGTTGGCAGTGATCACCTGGCATTCTGGGGACAAAGGGACAGGATCAGCCTGCACACACTGGCTTGTGTGATTGGAGCCATAGAAACCAACGTTTGTTCAAGCCGCTTGCTTAGCAGAAACTACTGGCTGGAGTGTGCAGGCCTGGCAGAGCTGGGTGAAGGCAATGATGTCTTCCAAGTGCTATGTCACTGAACAGGACTTAGCACACGTGGAAGGGTCACAGGAAAGCACCCTCAGGTCACTGCATCTCAGCCACACTTTCCCCTAGGACAGCAAGTCCCATTCTGCTCAGGACCTGAAATGTAAGACTCTT
>NW_004955477.1:9154893-9195215 GCF_000276665.1 Chinchilla lanigera | reverse complement strand
AGAGCTCCTTTTGTTCATGCTAGAGAGGATGTGGTGACAGTGGCATTACTGGAGGGTAGTATTTTCTGTCTTCTATGATTGCCTGAAAGACATTGCATTTGATCCAGCAATCTTCAGCAGTATTCTTCCTAGCTGAAGAAGGTGGGCTGTGTGAGTCAGATGCTACCATGCAGACTGGCTGTTGGGATAAGACTATGACTGACAGAATGAGTAAAAAATGTCTGTTGAGAATTATAGAACAGGGTCCTCATAATAATCCAGAAGAAATGGAAAGTTTTAAGTATTATTCATGAACACTTAGCTTATTACTCCCCCTCTTCCCCCTAGAGCCACCTCCTTCATGCTAGCAGTGCTGTGATTACTGACTCATTCAGTGGCTTCTTTCCATCCTGGCCAACTGATGTGGTTTATATCTAGAGTGTCATCCCGAAGCTTTATGTATTTGAAAAGTGATTGGATCATGGGGTGTGGTGCTCACTAGTGCATTCATCCACTGATGAGTTCAGTAGCTGAGTGTTCTGCTAGGAAGTGGTGTTGGGAAAAAGTGGGTCACTGAGGGTATGACCTGGAAATGTGTATCAACTTCATTATCTCTCTCCCTCTTTGCTTCCTAGAAGGTATGATGTGAGCAGCTTTCCTCCACTGAGATGTTCCATGTTGTTGTTTTTCCCTTGGAGCTGGTTGACCCCGAATGGATTGAGATCTCTGAAATTGTGATTCAAAATAAACATCTCCTCTTTTAAATTATGAGAGTTGGGTGTTGTGTTTCAGCAATGAAAAAAGTGACTAAGGCAGATTTTGGTACAAAAAAAATGACTTTGTTCCCTGTAACTATACCTGACCAGGTGATTTAGAAGTTTTTGAAACTGGTGTGTAGGAGGAGTTTGGAAAGAGTTGGAAATGCAGGCTAGAGATTCCCTAGAATGCTGTAAGCAGAGTTTGATGGGAGAGTCTGCTCAGAGCCCAGAAGAACAGAATGCTGAAAGAAATGCAGGCAGCTCATGAGGTTTCAGTTGGGAACAACTTTATTGGCAGTTGGACTCCAAGCCATATGTGTTATGTTTGGTAGAAAACTTACCTACATTTTGCCCACGTCATAGACTTTGTGGGAGACTGAAATTAAGGATAGCAAACTAATTAATATTGTGGAGAAAATTTCCAAGCAGCCCAACATTCAGGCTGTGGCATGAAAACTCCTGGCTGCTTTTAGCCAGAATCATAGTGAGAATCAGGGCAAAATGCCTATTTGAAAAATTTGGAGATTTGCCAGAAGGAAATAGCCTGCGATGTTTGAGCAAAGGAACATGTAGTTACTGAAAAGATTGGCATTAAAAAGAAGCCAAGTGCTTGCTTCAGGTATCACACATACTAAAAAGAAGCAAAGTATTTGTGCCTCAGGGCAATAGGAAAGATAACTTGAAGGCATCTCATGAATCAGTAGCTCAAAGTTGTGAAATTGTAAAATTTCCCTTTGAGAACAGAGCCTATAGATCCCCTGCTCAATTGGTTCCCTAGGATTCATTTCATTTCATTTCACAGTGATCAGTCATTGAGGCACTTGGAGGACTCTGCAATCATGATCCAAGGGGTCCTAGCTACTCTTTGAGGTAGCAGGAAACCTTGGAATCATCTACATGATGCTGTTTTTTCAGGCACATAGAGTGCAAGAGTCATGAGGTCATGTGTGGCTTCTACCTAGATTTTAGGAGAATCTTTGGGAGATCAGGAAGTGTGTCTTCTGATCACAGGTCAGTGGGTAAATCCATGAGAATAAAGCTGAAAGTGCAATGGAGATCCCAGGAAGTTTGAGACACCAGGAATCTGGATCATATGCTGATAGTGATAGACAGTGAGCAAGAAATGGCATGAGAACTACAACAGGCCATACCATAGGAACAGGACCATCCAAACCTTTTGAAGCTCACATCTTGCCACAACCTACTCCTGGTGCTGGACACAGAACTACAAGATTTAAGACTTAATGTTCACCCTGCTGGGTTTTGATCTTTCTTTGGTGCCATTCCATTCCATTCCATCTTCCTACTTCTCCCTTTTGGAATGGGAATATTTTCC
This sequence comes from Chinchilla lanigera, assembly GCF_000276665.1. Classification (NCBI taxonomy): domain Eukaryota; kingdom Metazoa; phylum Chordata; class Mammalia; order Rodentia; family Chinchillidae; genus Chinchilla; species Chinchilla lanigera. Next base: position 9,193,142 of record NW_004955477.1, on the reverse strand, counting down.
CTGTACCATCATATGCTACAATGTTTAACTTTACTTTTGATTTTTACAGGGATTCACAGTATGAGTCTGACTTTAGTCTCAGAAGAAACTTTGGATTTGGACTTTTCAGCAATGCTATAACTGTTAAAACTTTGGTGACTCTTAGAGATGGATTAAATGTATTTGTATAAGGAGATAGACATGAGTCTTTTGGGAACCAGGGTAGAATACTAAGGTTCAGACTTGGGGTGCCTCCAAAATCTCATGTATTTGGAAATTGATTGGATCATGGTGGTGCTCTATTCATTAATGAATTGTCACACTAATGAGTTCAGTAGTTGAGCGTGGTGTTAGGAAGTGAGGCTAGGAAGAGGTGGATTACTAGGGGCATGACCTGGAAGAGTTTATCTCTCTCCCTGGCTTTTCCCTTCTTTTTCTGCTTCCTGCCCACCATGATGACATAAGATGTTTCTCTCCAAGACCCTCCCACCATGTTGATATTACCTTGGAGCTGGCTGGCTGAGACCTCTGAAACTGTGAGCTGAAGTAAACCTCTTTTCCTTTAAGTTGAAGGTATCAGTTAGTGTGTCTCAGTGACAAGAAAAGTGACTAAGATACCACTTGAATGATCTCTCTAGAGATAGTAGTTGATCACTTTATCTTTTATAAAATTATGAATTATAATAAACTCTTTTTCAGTTACTTGGGAGGGTTGAGGCCAGCCTAGACAACTCAGTGAGAGTTGTACAGATTAGTTGCACAGATTTAGTTTCACAAAAAAGTGAAAAGGTTTAGAGACATAGCTTAGTGGTACGGCACTGGTCTAGCATGTGAGAAGTTCTGGGTTTAATTCCCAGGACCACAAAAAGCAAACAAATCTCTTTGTGCTGTTAATCTCCTCACCGAAGATTGGCACTACCTCTTTATGCTATTAATTTCCTCACTGAAGATTGGCACATAGATAGTATTAAACTTAGAAATGAGGTAAGCCACAGTGAGAAACTAGAGTCATCTGAAATTACAGAAGCCAAGGTTAATGTTTTTTATTTTGCTATGGGCCCTTTGGTTTTATTCTGTGGCCGTCTACAGGCATCAGTAGAGGCTCTCAGGAAGTTGATGTGGTTTGGATGGGGGTTTGAGTGTCCTCCAAGGGATCACATGTTGAAATTTCATCCCCACTGTGAGGTATGGAGAGGAGAGAATGTAATATGATCATGGTTTTTGGAGGTGAGACCTTAAGACTAGGACTAGATAAAGTCCTTGGTAGGAGACCCCATGAATCTTGGCAGATTTCTAAAAAGAAGAGGAGACAAGAAGAGACACAGATTTGTTCTCTGTCACACCTTGGGCTTCTTGCAGCAAGATTCATCTCCTCAACATCAAATATCCTATGGGCCAAAGTAAACCTATTTTCTTTATGAAGTACCTTGTCTCATGTATTTTAGTATAACATTGAAAAACAGACTAATGCAAATACATCTTATTTTGTAATACTTTTCTCTTTATAATATGTTACAAACCTGCCCAAAACATCAAATATTCTTTAGCACCATAATTTTTAATGACTACCTTGAGTCTTCAGTTTCATTTGTTGCTGCTGGATGCAGGCTATTTCCAGTGTTTTGATTTGATGTTACAAGTGAATCAGTGGTAGGTATCCTTGTGGCAGAATCTTTGAAGACATCAATGGTTCATTAAGATAAGATTCTGGAAGTCATCCTTTCTCCTAGTCTCCCTTGGTGGGTTCCATGACCCACTGTTATTCTCACCCCATTCTCTGACCGTATTCATCTTCTGGGATGGTTTCCCAGTATCTGTAACCCTGTATATGCAGCTTGGAATTAGAACACTGCCCTGTTGTCTTCTCTGGTATTTATCAGTGTCCTTTGATATGAGGGGACATCATCTCAGGAAGAAAACAAAATAGAAAGCTCAACAGACCTCCTTGTCCTCCTTGAGGACACTGTCTCTGAGTCCCTGTGAAATGTCTCCACACTGCTCTGAGGGATGGTTGAAGTGGGGTGCTGGCTCCCAACACTTCCTCTGATGTCCAGTTGCCTGATCAGAGGCCAAACCTCTGGCACAAATTTGCCTCATTGGAAATAGATAATCATTTTCCCCAGACAATCACACTAATCTTTCCTTCCTGAACAAGCCTCTGGTTATTATGACCCATTGACCCAGTCACTGGGCCTGAAATCCTTGATAAGCTGCTGGTTCCTTCATCTCCATCTTCCTGGGGTAGACGACAGCTAAGGATAAGGCTTGAGAAATGTGGGGGGGAATCTGTGCACCTTAGGGTTTACTTTATGGGCTATATCTGATACGTAATGTAACCAAAGAAACGGTTGTGAAAGAAGGGAAATGCCATATTAGAACCTTTTTTCCCCAGACTTCTGAGGTAAACATTGGCCTAGAACTAGAATATTCATGTCTAAGAGCAATGGAAAAGGTAATCAGATAACTTAGCTCATATGCGGTAAGTCCCTGGGCAGGCACCCATGGTCTTCCGCAGCTTTTGGCTGATCCCAAGCCTAACTACTGTGTTACTGAATATGTAGGATATCCCCTTGCTATGTGCTTTGGATGCCATAACTGCTCCCCTAAGGCCCATGAAAGGTTCAAAACTTTACTTCCTGACAGAGGAAGTCAAATGAGTCAAATCTACTCAGAAGGAGTTAAACCTCAGATAAAAGCCTCAATCCCACCCCAAGTCCTAGCACTTAAAATCTTCAACACCAGGCTCCCTCAGGAAACTCACTGGCCCACTCCCACTCTGTGGAGTGTATTGTTTTGTTTTCACTTTCAAATAAGTCACTGACCCTACTGCAGCTGTTAGGGGTCCTTCTTCATTTAGGATACCAACAATATGTACAACTCTCCCTCTATAGGCCTCTCAGTCTGCTTCCTGTCGTCACCCACAGTCACCACTGCAGTTCAAGCCTTCTTTCTCCTGCTTAGAACCACAGATTTCCCCATGTGCTCACCTTTCAGAAAGGATTGGGAAAACTGTTTCATTAGTAACAACAGCTCATGTTAACTAGGCAGTTAGAAGCCAGTCACTGAGCCACTGCTCTGCATTCATTTGCTGTTTAATATTCAGAGTGATTACCTCGGGTTGGCATCTCACCACAGTTTATAAATGAGGACTGAAGCTGTGGGAAGTTACTTAGGGAGTGAATGGAAGAAAAGTATGTACAGCGGTAGGTCCTGGAGCCCGTCTTCTGCTCCATCACCAACCAGTTCTATAGCTTTAAACAAGGGTCCTCACCTCTCAGTGACTCCTTAACCTCTTCTGTAAAATAAGGACAATTACAGATAATTGAGTTGATACCTCTAAGCATGTGGCCCCAGCAGAACACAATGTTGTCTGTTAAGTGGCTGAGCCAGAGGGGCTGTGCTTGGGGTGTGGCTTTTCTCCGTGCAGTGCAGGCTTAGTTGTAAGCATAAGCTAATGTGACCCTGTAGAAAATGACCTGGAATGTTAACACAGGTGTCCCTTCTCTCCTTATCATTTTTCACATAGAACTGTTCTTTTCCCCCATATGTCTATGTTTTAGTGTATACAACATAGGTATACAACATATGTAAAGAATATTTATAAATATAGATATTATAGGTGTAAATATATCTATATATGTCATACATGCCACATGAAATCTATGCATCTCTATCCTAAGTTTGTAGGCATTTGTTTCTATATAATCATTCAAGTACTAGAGCTGAGCTGAAAGTGTAAGGGTCTTTAAACCATAGGGAGGAGATCCCTCCTTCCGTGTCTGGCTTCAGCCTTCTGTGTTAAGTATGGCTCAGCTCGCTGTGGGACCCTTGAGCCTGGGTGGACTGCACATTGTCAAGGGCACAGAATCCATAAGTGTGTATTTGGTTTGACAAAAGATACAGCTTTGTCTGAGTCTCTGGTACCTCCTGTGGTCACAACCAAGCAGTGGTGATGGTGACACAGCCCTGAGCAAGGGCCAGGATTCTCTCTTTTTGAAGAATGGCAGAGTGATCCAGCACACCAACCTATGAATAACATATAGGCCCCTATGTCCCATTCTGAGCTAACTTTCTTACCCTGGACATGGATGTTTACTTGGAAGTGTTTGAGATAGACTTCTAAACCAGTCATTAAAGATCTTACGTACATTCATGTGACTTCATGCTGGCAAACAGTATGAAATAATAGAATCATAATGCTCAGTCTGAAAGAAGAAGAAAGGATGAAAAGGTACAAAGAATACATGGGATAAGTAGAAAACAAATAGCAAGATGTACAATTAAATTTAGCGTTACCAATCATCACATTAAATGAAAATGTCTGAAATGCCACCATTAAAAGACGCAGATTATTATGTTGGATTGAGAAAAAAATGAAGATACACCAATATATTGCCAGAAATACACTTTAAACACAGGCACAAGAAAGCTAAAAAAAAGCTGGAAACAGATATTCCATTATAATATTAATGTGGAACATAACACTAATTTTGTTATAAAGGTACAGAAATATGTGTCTGTCAGATCTACATATGTTCTTTAGAATATTTCTACTGATGAATTATTAATTTAAATATTATGAGTTTTATTATATTAAACAATGAATACTTAACAGGAAAAATCACATAAAGTATTGAGATTTTAATATTTATTGAGTGTTTATTAAAAAGGATTCAAATTTTCAACATTGACTTTTTTTGGTGTACAAAGTATAAAGAAAGACCAACCCAAATAAATGCTCATATGAACTACAATGAAAATACCAATAGCATTTTATAAAAAATAAGCTTTACTTTAATTATCACACCTAAGGCAGTCTGCACATATGACAGCAGCATGTTCCATACACATGTATCACTTACACTGACAGAGTATGTGTTTTGTTTTCCTGTTTTTTGTAGGACATACTGACAGCTTAGTGGTCTTGCTGTTTTGTCAGGAGGTTCTTATACAATATGTAGTGAACAGGAACATAAACTATCAATACAAGAAAATGTTAAATTTAAGATGTATCGTGCATTTAATATGAACATCAACATTTTCACATCAGCTGTGTACCTGTTTACAAAACCTAAAAGATAATGTCAGAAATAAATTCCTACATGGCCTACAATGAAAATACCAGTTGAACTCTACCACAAAAATAAACTTTGCTTCAACTGTGGTAGCCAAGGCAGTCTTCACACATGACAACTGCATGTACCATGCACATGTCTCACTTACAATGACAGCACATGTGCCTTTATTTCCTTTTCCATTTTATCAGGAACTTCCTAATATATAATACAACATGCAATTAGCAGGGAATAAGGTATAGATAAAACAAAATATCAAATATGTAATGAATGCTTAGAATAGGCATCAACATTTTCACATCAGCTGTTTATTGGCTTACAAAACCTAAAAGATAACATCAAAAATAAAAACCTATGTGAACTACGATGTAAAAACAAACCAGAGTCTACCACAGATATAAGCTTTGCTTCAACTTTACTTCACACATGACAATTACATGTTCCATACACAAGCATCTCTTACATTGATCACACATATGTTTTATTTTCCAGTCCTTTCTTTTTTTTTTTTTTTTTTGGTTTTTCTCCGGTACCGGGAACCAAACTCACGACCTTGCACTTGCCAGGCAGGCGCTTTGCCGCTGAGCTAAATCCCCAGCCCCTTCCAGTCCTTTCTTGTAGGGCACAACTGACATATTTTGTTTTTCTGCTGTCATAATAGGTCTTTATAATGCTGTGCTGTGTCTTCCTGTTCACCCATCATCTCATCAGTGTGGTCCACAATTTTTTTACATAGTTCCCTGGGTAGAAATATTTTGTTTTTATCTGCTGTCAATTATTTCTTATGAGCTGCAGTCTTAATCCTCCAAGAAAATTTCTCCGTGATAATTTGCACTCCATATTTTCTTTGGAAACTATCAAATTATTTATCCCACACATGTTTAGGATTGAGTAAAACAGAGCCATTGGCCAATGCTTTATGTTCTGAGTGACATCATAGTTGCTGCATAACTCAGCAACTGCATTTACCCCACCTTTGGTTTTGTTGTAGGAAGTTTCCAGCTCAGGCTTCCATTTCCTCAGAGTTTCCCTATCAATATTTCCATCATGGTGAAATGTTGACATCAGCAATACCAGTTTCTTTTTCTTTGTCATATACAAGGTCAAAGTAATATCTTTCTGAAATCCAAAGATTGTACTATGCAATTCTCTGTTTTGAAATTACAACATTTCATTTGGAAATTCTGCTTTATTCCTGTGCACAGTTCCTGCACTGGTCAACTTGTGCTCTGTTAGCAAATGTAACATCAACTGGAAACTGATAAACTAATTGTCAAATGACACATTCTGCTTAGTTTGGGAGACAGGAGCAAACAGTCTGTTCACAACATCACTTGGTTTGTTATATGTATAAGGACAGAATGGGCTGGATATATAGCTTAGTGGCACAGTGCCTTTCTGACAAACCTTTCTGAGTTCGATTTCCAGTACCAAAAACCCAAAAGGACCTGATAGCTGAGTTCCAGGATAAATGTCTAAATGGAAAGCATATTAAGTTTTCACATCTATAAGGGCATACATTTTTATGCCACATTTTGATGTATCACTTTTCCATAAGTCTTTTACATTCCTGGGATCCCCATGAGAAATCTGTGCAAAGTATAGCAGATTTATGGATGCTTTCAGTTCAGCTAGTGAGGTGTCACAATAAATACATTTTTTTTGATATGACTACTGGTGCATACAGAATATTTAACTTGCATTTTAGCCTTTGTGTATTTCACAGCATCTTGAAGCGTTTTGTATATTACAGTTTCAACACTGAATGGCAGTACTGGCATGCTGTCCAATGTGTTTCTTCCCTGCCAAGGCTCTCAGTATATTTTCAAACCTAGTTCTAACATTGGATCATTCTATTTGGTTGCGTGGCTATTTTGCAACATTTCAACTGGTCAAATATGTGCGTGCATTGCTACTTTCTTGTCACCTGAATCAATGGGGTCTGCATCGCCTGTGTCTGTATCAGTTGATTTTTGCTCCATTTCACTGTCACAAGAACTTTGACTCACATGGCCAGTGTCAAAGTCATCATCATCATCATCTGATCATACAACCACACCACTCTTCTGTTATGAAAGCATGCATTTTACCATAATGGATCAATATCATCTAATCAGGAATAATCTGATGATTCACTCTTGACCTCCTCCAAAACTTGCAAATCTGGTTTTTCATGTGCCATTGTATTTTTTTTCCATTGTATTGAATTAGACTATTTCTACCAGAAAAATCAAAAGAAAACTTTTAAGAAATCCTGGAGTGTTATGGGTATATTGGACATTCTGTGATGGTCAAGTAAACATATGCAAAATCAGTTAGACAGAATATAGCATGTGTAAAAATCCCATTTTGCCACTTTTGAACACATCTTGCCATTCAACATAACAAGCGAGTAAACACATAGATTGCTTCCTATATTCATCAGGGAAAGAGGCTGAGATGCACTACTGGGTACTATTATGTTAAAGTACAAATTTACAGTAGAAAAGTACCGGGTGGGTCCACTGGACTCAGTGTTATGTTATTAATCAAAACAAGATTAAAATGAAGGTGGATGATGACACACTGTTATGTTTTTGTGAGCCCACCTTTCCACTGGATGGCACTCAGCAGCAATATTCATTGTAGTTTTTTTTTTAAAGTCATACCTCATAAAGACATGAAAAAGGACTTGCAGAACTGCTTGAGAAAGTGGCAGAGAATGGGATAAGTGTGTTTGAAGCCAGAGGGAGTATTCCAAGAGTGATTAATAGCAATATGTCTTTTACTGTAATAAATGTTTAAAATGTAGACATTTGCTATATATTTTGATTACCTCTTGTACGTATTTCAAAACATACCAAATTTTACCCAATTTATCAAATGCCAATTATATTTCATGAAATGAGAGATTTTTGAAAGCCATTTGTTAATTTTTCAGATATCAATACCTCGCTGATTCTTTCTGATATAAAATCTTCCACTAAAGCTATCCCCATACTCTATTAGCAAAGGAATACTAAGTGTCCTCTGTCACAGTGGCACAGGGATGCAGAAGGCAGGCCTGCTCATGAGTAATGGCTCCCTGATAGGCAGTACAGACCCTGGGAGCCAACATGGGTTTCTGGCTGCTGACTGTGACTCAGCAGTAAGCCCACCAGCCCACTGTTCTTGCTACCTGGCAATTGATTAAGTGTGAAAGTCATCCTTGCTTCTCGGTTGCCTTGCAGGTCACCCTGGAAGCAGAAGGATAAACAGAAAGCCTTGCAAGACAATTTAGGTAGAAACTGCTGCCTGTGATTTATGATTTTAATTAAGAGCTTTTTAAGCTTTAATTAAAAAGGTACATGAGCATTCAGTATTTAAGAAAAATGCCTTTGTGTTTGGGTCAATTGAATAACATAAAATAAAATGAGATACATATTTCTAGTCAGAAGCTTCACATAAGAAAGCTATGTACATAATTAGGAAGTAAATTTAAACTGATTTGGTCATAAAGGCTTTATAATGGGGGAAGGTGACTGAGAGGAATATGTTTTCTCTTTATTGCAATATAGCTGTATATCAGATTCCATGCTTCCTGAGATGAGACCAAAGCAATGGCATGACAAATGTTTGAGGATATTATTGATGATAATATGTCTGCCATCAGGGCTATGGGAGGCTCCTCAATGTTTCTGCGGTGAAAGAGTGTATCCTTCAGCTCTGCCCAGCTTTTTAACTTCTTGGTGGTTTCCTTCCCCTTTGTTTGCTCTCATCTGTGAGAAACTTCACTGAGTATACTAGGTCAGAGTCTTATTTAGTGATATGGAATTCTGCATCCAAATTGGTTCAGGAGCATGTGATCTGGAAGGAGAAACAGAAACTCTGAAGAAAGATTTATTTGCTCTTGGCCGTGGTTGACCTGAACAGAGATCAAATCTCTGGACCTCAAGGATGCCACAGTTTTGCTACAATGTGGAGTCAAGAGTGTCCATGTGCTTAGATATAGACCTGTAGGAGTGTGAGTAAATGGCACCAGGGAAGGCATCCTAAGATTCAGTCTCATTTTTAGACTGCCTACACTTTGGACTTACAGGCCAGCCTTGGGCAGGAGGGTAGATGTCATAATGGTGGCTGTACTATATAGCTCAGAATGCTAACTTCCAGGTACTGGCTCACTTGAGGACAGTGCATCCTGTAGGATCCAGTGTCTGAAGTATTATACAGGCCACCTATTATGGTTTGTGTCTAGCTGTGCCCTCAAAGCTGTATACAGTCATGTGGGGTAGGCTTTTCAGAGTTTGTGATTGATTCATGATCCAGTGCTGGAATTAAGGGTGTGAGTTCTTCATCTGCCCTTGTGTGGGTAGCCTGCACACAATATAAAGGACAGAATGAAGCTTGTATCTTCTCCTCTCTCTTGTTGCTTTTACTGTCTTCTGCCACCATGAACTGATGTTCCTTTGCTAACCCACCCTGCCTTGAAGCTAGCTGATTGAAACCTTTACAAAATGTGAGCTAAATAAACCTTTCCCCTTTTAACTTTGGGTGTCAAGTATTTTGTTTCAGCAATGAGAATAGTAACTAAGAAAGAATTTGGTACCAGAGAAGTGGGGTCATTGCTGTGACATAACCTGATCATGTGGTTCAAGAGCCCTTGGAACTGGCTTGTGGGAAGGAGAAGAGTTAGGAAAGATTCAGAAATGCCATTTGAAAAAGTAAAGCTGGAGTACCTGAGGCTGTAGTTATTGAAAATTTTGGTTAGCGCTCTGAAGACCAGGTGGCTGACAGAAATCCTGCTAGAAGAGACCAGGCTTAGGAGATTTCTGCTGGGAAGAACTGCATTGGCTGCTGGACTCTAGATGATGTGTTTCATGGCTTGGCAGAAAGTTTGTCTGTATTTTGCTCATGTCCAAACATACTGCCTGAAAGTAAGATTAGGGGTGGTAGATTAATTAATCTTGCAGAAGAAATTTCAAGGCGGTCTAATATTGAGACCATAATATGATTGCTATTGAGGGCTTTTAGCCGGATCTATGTTGAGAATTAATAGCAAAGAACCCAGCAGAATGATTTAAAATGTTGTGAGTTTGGCCAGAAGGAAAGCTCTAGTAAAGCTGTGGACTGCAAAGATACAGCTGGGAAGATCTTGATTGCTGAGAAGGAACAGGAGAATAGAAAAGATGGTGTGAGGGTATCACAAGAAGCAGCAGAACTCCACCCTTCAAAATTACGAAGGTGAAAAATTTCTTTGAGAAGAAAGCCCCAGAGCCTATGTTCCAGAATGGCAGTGGCCTAGAGAATTTGTTCCTCAGAACTGGATTTAAAATGCTCAGCCATTCAAGTAGTCAGTCCCTACAGCCAAGAGAGAGGGAAGCCTGGCTATTGATCTAGCTGACCGCAAACCCTGGCATAATCTATGTGGTGCTGGTTTTAGGTGCGTGCAGAATGAAAGAGTTGTGGGGGCAGGAAGGCTTCCACCCAGATTTCAGAAGACAGCCTGGGCGGCCAGCTTGTGTGCCTCTAAGAGGGTAGTGTGTGAAGCTGTGAGTGTGAAAGGTGCAGTGGAGACCTCAAAAATTTGGAGAAGCCAGGGATGTAAATCATTTGAGGAGAACTGCAAGGAGGAAGCAGACCAGGTCCAAAAGAGAAGCCATAGGAGCTTACTATCACTGGAAATGCCATAGAGGCAGAGCCACTCAATCCCTTTGGAGCTCACAAATTGCCTCAGATGCTGCACATGGGACTACAGGACTTAATGTTTGCCCTGTTGGATTTTGGACTTGAATTTATTGCTTTCCTTTGTATCCTCTGCTTTTGACTTTTAGAATGGACTGTCTACCTTATGCCATTGAATATTGGAAGTATTTAACTTTCTTTTCATGTGTACAGCTAAGAGTTTTCCTTAAATCTCAGAGGAGACTTGGAACTCATGCTTTTCAGCAATGCTAAAACTGTTAGGATTTTGGAAACTCTTAGATATGGATTAAATATCTTTTGTGTAAAGGCATGTACAGGAATCTTTGGGAGACCAGGAACAGAATGTTATGGTTGGTTTGTGTCTAAATTTCCCCCAAAAGCCTTATACAGTCATGGGAGGTAGTATTTCAGAGGTGGCTGAATCTAGAATTTGTGATTGGTTCATGATCCGATGTGGGGTGTGTATTACAGCTGTCCTCAGGTGGGTAACCTGCATACAATATAAAGGATAGAAAGAGACTTGTACCCTTTCTCCTTCTCTCTCTTAGTGCTTTTGCTGTCTTCTGCCACTATGAACTGATGCCTCTCTGCCAAGCCACCCTGCCTTGGAGCCAACTGGTTATGGGCTGAAACCTCTACAAACTGTGAGTTAAATAGACCTTTCCTTCCTTAAATTTGTGTGTTGGGTATCTTGTCTCAGCAATAAGAAGTAACTAAGACATCACCAATGTTTGAAACAGCTCCAAGGACTTCTGCCCTCAGTGTTCTCACAAACAAATTTCTAAGTGCCACCTGGGCAGGTCTCAGCCTCCTGAGCATTCTGTAATGAGTCCTATTCCTTTGGCTCTTGTCACCAGGTTCTTGTATTGAGAAACCTTGGAAATGGTGCTAATTTTGGCCTCTTCAGTCCATCTCTTGACTGGATTGTGTGGGTGGCCTGCCCTGAGGCATCACAAGTGTGCAGGAATTCTGCATGAGGCTATGGTTCTTTAGACCATTCTTCAGGCTAATGGTCATTCTAATTTCCCTTGGATACTCCCCTAGGGGCTGATACTCTATCAATCCTTCTTTGATTTTCTTTCCTGCTTCCATCTCAGGCCTAGTGTCCCCACTTGGCTCTCTGGTCTGGCCATTGACTGGATTTGAATTCGGGGGCCCAGACCTCCTAAGGCAGATGATCAGCTTCCTTGATTCCTGAGTGCTGCTGAAGTTGGTTGGTGTTCTCATTACATAGAAACATGTATTTAGAAATAGAGCTTTTACTAACTATGGGGACTGGTTCACAAATGAGCAATAAAAGAACTTAGTTAGATACTGTCTTCAGATAACATGCTTGAAGAACTTAGGGAAGATTCTGTTTGTAAAATGATCTTTCCTGAATTTTCAGGGGCCTATTCCTGAGCCCAGGCATGTGCACACAACAGTCAGTCACTAAGAAGGACTTAAATTCCAGTTTTTCTTTCTCCACTAACAATCCCTTTCTAACTTCAAAATGGTAGATGATTCTATAGTGCAAATACCAAAAAGAAAAAGAATCAAAACCACACAAGAATTTCGCATATTCTAAAGATCTGTTCAAAACTTTCTCGTTGTAAACAACCAATTGTGTGAAACTGTGCCTCTGGATCTCAGTAAAGGTCTATTTTGGAACAAAATGCAGTTCACCTGGAAATGCTACCAACTTGGTATTGTAGTTTAAATAACCTAAGAAGAATTGTAATCTAATTCAAGGGCTGATTTTCAGTTTCATATCAAGTTACCTCAATAGGTATCTTTTAGAAAGACACCCCAAGTATCCTGAGGGCTTGAAAGTTATTGGGCTTAGCCTAAAAAATGAAGGGACATATGTATCGTACCACAAGTCAAAAATGAAGACATAAATTGTCAAACATGTTAATCACTGAGCAGCTGGAAAATTAGTTCATTTTTCAAATCACACTTGTGATAAACAATACAAGATAAACACCAACTGTTTTATTCCTTATGAAAAACATAATGTTTTAAAACTTAAATGGAAAAAAAACTGCTAAGAATTGACATGTCAACTTTGTAAAATTTTCTGAGCTTTTACAGCTTTGGGAGCTATAGTACACCAAACTCTCCAGGATTTTAATTTTCAAATATCAGGGCAGAAGATTTTGTTCATTCCGACCTGATCAAAACTGAAGAGCTTCCCCTCTGCCCCAGTATGCCATGCTATCTTGTGAGCTTTCAAAGGAAGAATCTAAGGGTGGGAAGAAGAGCAAAGAGAAAGGAATACAATTCTATGGAGTGTGTGGACTTCAGCTGTATAAAACAGATGAATAAGGGAGTTGATCTTATTTTAAATCCTTTCTGTTTCTCAGTAGTTCTGCAACTCAGGGCCATGGTGACCCTTGACAAGCCACACACTCATAGTTCATATTAGTCTTTACCCCATTGGGCTAAGTGAGAAGAAGAGCTGTTATGCACGTGGGGTTTCACACTCTTGCTTTGCAGAAGTGGCATGAGAGGTGACTTCTCTTACTTCTTATTAATCATTAGTAAGAAAGTTTTGAAGAACAGTTTCTAGTCAAGAAGAAAGTGGAGGAGGTAGACCTGAAAGAATGATGGGGTAGGGAGCTCAAAGGGCTTCTCCTCGATGAAACATGAAAAATAATTAAAAAAAAAATAAAAAAGAAAGTGAGAAAAGATGTTGGAACCAACTTTTTTATTTTAAAGAGAAAAGAACAAAACTAAAAAAATTTAGCCACCTGTCCCTCTGTCAAAGGACTTCTAGCTAGAACATATAAAGAATTTAAAAAAAAAATAAGGGCCCCCAAATTCAGAGACCCAATCCAAAAAGGGGCATCTGAGATGAATATACACTTCTAAGATGAAGAAATACAAATGGCAAATAAATGTATAAAAAAATGTTCAACATCATTGGTGATTTGAGAAATGCAAAGTAAAACAACACTGAGATTCCATCTCACCCAGTAAGAATGAGTACCATCAAGAAATCAACCAATAACAAATGATGGAGGGGCTGTGGGGAAAAAAGAACCCTTCTCCACTGTTGATAGAAGTGTAGACTGGAATCAATTTTTTAAGAACTGTGGAAAATTTTCAAAGGTTTACTGTGGCCACACAAAATTCATTAAAGAAAAAGGCAATTTAAATCCAACAAAAGAGATTTTTGGCATTTAAACTTAGCATTGTCTCACTTTTTCCTAGCATGGAGATAGTCTTGAAAGAGACTGACCTGGGTTCCTGATGTGGGTTCCTGGCTTTATACAGAGGAAAATGTATCTTGTTTGTCTCTTTTGACATGCCCTAGGACTCCCTGAAGGGCTGACACTAAGCCTTTATTTTCCTAACATGGAACTATCTCAGCCTGGAACCAGTGATTAGCAGAAAGCATTCCTTAAGAACACTGAGAAGTAACAAAACATACTGCTGAGATCTGGGTCAAACAAAAGATCACACAATGGCTAGGAAGGGAAAACTGGAGAGTTGCTTTGAAAATTAAGGTATTTGAAAAGCTCTGGCATACACTAGAAAATCTAGAATTCCATGTGTATGTCAGGGGAAGATACAGACTAAGAGAAGATCTGAGAACATCTAACATCTCCAAAAGTGAAGTCTGAGGTAGAGTTGTAAAAAGACTAGCTAAGTGGTGAAAGTGTGCTGCAGTACAGAGCCAACTCACAAAGATAAGGAAAGTATTTTCTTTTTGTGGGGCAGGGAGAAGGAAGGTGGTTCAGGTTTTCAAGGAAATCTACCAAAGCACAGCCGACCACAAGCAGAATAATACAGACTTCAGATATGAAACATAACAAGGAATACTATCTTTAAAAGCAATCCAGGACAGTCATTATACAAGGAATACTATCTTTAAAAACAATTCAGGACAGTCATTATATAAGGAATTCAAACTCAAAGCAAGGAGCAGTCATAAGCTTTGAAGAGAAGAATAGTCTGACTTTCATAATTACCCCATTGTAATATTCAAATATCTCATTTTTCAATAAAAATTTACAAGACATACAAAAAACAAAGCGTGCCTTGTTTATTGAAGAAAGAAATTAATAGGAACTGTCCTTTAGGGAGCAGAGATTAAATTTATTACAGGAGGATTAAAATTAATTTGAACACATTTAAAATCTTAAGCATACTATTAAATATGTTCAGAGAGTTGTAGGAAACAATGGGAAGGAACTAAAACATCTGAAAATGATATCTTAACAAAAAGAAAATATCAATAAAGATATAAAACTTATAAAAAGAAACAAAACAAAAATCTTAGAACTAGAAAGTATAATAATTGACATGAAAAATTAACTTTGGGTGTTAAATGGTAGATTTGAGCAAGGGGAATAATCACAGAACCTGAAAATATGAAAATTATATTGGTGAGCTTCCCATCACTATAAAGAAATACCTTAGGCAATTTGATTTATAAAGACAAAAGGTATGTTTTGTGTTATAATTTTGTAAGTTGCCATAATGACCAAGTGTTTCCATTGCTTTAGTCTGTGGAGAAGCATATCATGGTGGAGGTGTTTGGCAGAGAAAATTGCTCAATTCATCAACCAGGAAACAGAGAGGATTCAATCATTGTGTACCACAAACATACAATAATAATAAAGAAAGCCATAGAGGAAGAGCATAGGTCTGACAATGCCCTGTGCAGGCATATTCACAATGCCTTGCCCCCCAGTGGCTCTACCACTTCCCATCAGTACTCTCCTGAGGACTAAGCATTTAACACATGAACTTTTGGGGATACTCATCCAAACCATAGCAACAATTTAAACTATTGAGCCTGAGAAACATAAGGGGAAAACATTTTTTTTTTTTTGGTTTTCTTCTGGTACCAGGAATCAAACTCATGACCTTCCGCTTGCTAGGCAGGCGCTGTGCCGCTGAGCTAAATCCCTAGCCCATAAGGGGAAAAATGAAGAAAAGTGAACAGCTCATCAGGAATTATGTGATACCATCATGCTAATCAATCTTACACTATAGGCAGGATAAGAGTGATATAAAAATGTAGAGAGATTAATTGAAGAAATGATGGCCCCAAACTTTGGGAATCTGATGAAATACTTGAATATACACATCCAAGAAGCTCAACAAACTAAATAGGATGAACCCAAAGATACTCACATTGAGACATTATAATCAAATTAGGATAGAAGCAAATTAAAAACAATTTAGTTAACAATAGCATCAAAAATCATAAGATACATAGGAATTAACTTTCTGAAATAAGTGTGAATTCTCCAACTTTGTTTCCTACCCTGTATGTGTATGTATATATGGATGTGTGTGTGTGTGTGTGTGTGTGTGTGTGTGTGTTTATGGTACTTGGAGCTGAACCAGGTCCTTACACATACTAGTCAAGCACTTTACCACTGAGGGACATCCCCAGCCCATCCCCATTTCCTTTCTTGTCTCATTTTTGTAGAAGCTATTCAGGGTTCCTTGCAAATGCACATGAATTTAGGATTGGGTGTACAAGCTTTGCAAAAATAGCCCTTTAAAGATTGATGGGTTTGCATTGCACTTGTAGAAAGTTCTGGGTAGCATACCATCCGTGAACATAAGATGTTATTCTTATGTCTAAGATGACATAAATAGGTGGAAAGATATCCTGTAAGCCCACCAATCTTGAAAAGATACTCTGCAATCTTTTTTGCAGAAATGATAGACACAATACTAAAATTTATGTGTATTTATGAAGAACCTTGAATAACTTTTGCAAAAGTGGGACAAGGAAGGAACATTGGGTAGGTATGTACCTCAGTGGTGAGTGCTTGGCTAGCACGTGTGAGGTCCTGGGTTGAACTCCTACTAACACATGCACACAGACAAAGTTGAAGAGTTCACACTTACTTATTCTAGAATTTAAATACAAAGCTACAACAATTAAGGCAATGTGGTACTAGCATAATGATAAATATGCACACCAATATAATAGAACCCACAATCCAGAAATAACCCCATATATCTATAATAAACTGATTTCCAAGAAGGGATGAAAGCCACTCACTGGAAAAAATAAACTATTCAAATGAATGAATACAGCATAGATAGGGATGACCATTGTGAAAATTATGCAAAGATAAGTAAGACACTGAAAAGCTCAAAGTAGCATAGTTTTCTATTTTAATGAAAAGTACAGAATATGTAAGTGCATATAGAGAGAAAGAAGATTGGTGACTGTAGAGTCTGTGGAAGAGACCTTGGGGAATAACTGCTTACACAAATAGAGGTCTCCTTTAGGGGTGATGTTAATGTTTTGGAACTAGACAGAGGTGGTATTTCTACAACACTGTGAGTGTACGAAGAGCTACTGAATTGTATTCCTCAAAGTGCCTAATTTTATACTACATAAATTTCAATTCAATAAAAAAGTAAATGTATAAAGAAAAGAGAAACCTTAGGAAAGGGACTATGAAAACTTGGAATCTGATCCTGACCTCTCTCTTTCTGCCTAAAGTTATCCTATAGATTACTGCAAAGGCAGTTTTCCTGATCAGACCACCAAAGACTTGGAGAAGTCACCTAACTGCCTGTCCATTTCCTTATTTGAAACATGCTGCACAGCAGCACATCCATACTGATAGACTAAAATGAAATAATGAATGGAATATGCCTTATAAGGGTGATACTAAAACAAGCCCTGAGTTGTGCCTGTCACTGGAGTTGGAATCAATGGATTTTCATGAGACCTAGAGCTCAGTGTGGTTTGACCTGAGTGTAGGTAGAGAGAATTCAAATGCAGCACACTACTGTCCACATAATGAAGAGTTGGAGAGCTTCATAGCCAAAAGGATCTGGAAATATCAAATGATCCAAGCCTCCTTAATTTCATCAATGAAAAGTCAACCCAGAGAGTTTACATTTCTGATTCAAATCTGTAATCCAAGATCTTGAATAGCACAGAGCCAAAACCATAGGCATTCCTCAGACTTATTCAGTTGTTGGAATCTTTCTCATTATGTTTTAATTTGAGCAACTGTTTCCTTTCTGCACGTTTACTGAACTGCTCCTTTGGGTCATCCTGTGGAACAACTGGTTAAGTTAAAGTAATTCCATAGATTACTACAAAGCCATTTTCTCTGCTCAGAGTCCCAGTGAGAGATGAGATTTTTTAAAGACCTGACCTGGCCTTTTGCCAGCCTAGTTTGATGAAGATGGATCAAGACCCAGGAATGAGGAGAAGGTTGCATTTTCTGGACATTCTCTTGTGCTCCAAGGCAGCTTTGCTCTCTGGAAGTTTGAAGGGTGATAGGGTGAGGATCTAGGGTGTAGAGGGTAGATAAGTTCAGGGCAGCAGATAGGCTGGCTCCTCTCCAGTCCTCTTAGTTGGGAAGAGGGTGGGGATCTGTGACTACTAGGGAGAACTTCATCCTTAGGTACACACTTGTTCCTGACCATGACCACATTCAAATCCTTCATTATTCAGTTGCTTGTTCATTGCATCTGTCCTGGACACCTGAGTACTGGGTGCCTTCTCTTGCCCCTCCCTGCCAGTTCTCAGGCGTTGCCTTTGCCTGGCACTCCAGGATGGCCATCCTCTGCGTAAGGTTTCATCTGACCTGGCCGTGCCTAGGACCACTTGTGCTTGCTGTTGTCACCAAGACACCAAATCCTCTGAGACTTTGAGCTTTGCCTGTACCCTATGGATAAGTGATTTATTAAATTCATTCATGTAACCCTATCTAAGAGATCTGTTTCCCACTGGGACCTGGCTGGTAACTGTTGGATTCTGTTGTAGGTTGGAAAAGGAATGCACAGATGTCCAACACTGATCTTACCAGGTGATATTGCCCAGGGTTGCTAAGCAGTCTCCTGTGAGGGTCAGCATCAGCTTTGTGCAGCCACTCTTCTCTGGAGTTTCCTCTGGGAATTTCCCTATGTGGAACCTAGTTGGTAGATGAATCAGATATGACCATGGCCTTTAGCACTCTGGGGTCTCTTGGGGAGACATTCTGTTTACAGAGGAGCACTACTTGCCCTTCCCCCACCTCAAATCACTCCAGTGTACAGAGCTTGATATCAGGCATTTGTTACCCGGTTGCTGCATGGGGCACACACGAGAGCCCTCTGAGAGGAGCTGGTGGGCCCAGGAGGATCCGGGCACTGCAGAAAGGCAGAAAGTAGGAAAAGAACAGAGTACCCTTTGAAAGATAGGACCAGTTTGAACAGACTGGGGCAGGTAGAGGGCAAGTAAGGTTTAAGCATGGGATATTTCCTGTGGGCCCATCATGTAAATGCAAGGGGCCCACATAGATGAGCTAGCATCCTGCTCATCACTGAGCTTTTTGTAGATGGACAGTCCCTCTCACTGTCCCCTGGTGGCATCCCTGTGTTTAGGGCAGTTCCCATGAGCAGTATACAGAACTCCCATTCAGATCTCCTAGCAAGACTGGGAGTGATCCAGGCTCCATACATCACAGATACTAATGGGGAAGTCCAATGGAGAGGAAAATATCTGGTGATCTAAGTAGCTGTTATGGTCTGAATGCTTTCCCTCTCCTCTGGTTCATATATTGAAATCTTAAACCTCGGTTATCTGGAGGTACAGCCTTTCGGAGGTGATTAGGTTATGAGGACAGAGCCTTCTTGAGCAGTGGAATTGGTATTCTTATAAATTAGGCCAAAGAGGTCTTGTTCTTCCACACTGAGAGTGCACAGCAGGAAGGTGCCACCTGCAAATAAGGAAAAGGATCCTCACCAGACACCAATCTGGCAAGACTTGACCTTAGACCTGAAGCCTCCAGTACCGTGAGAAATAAATTTCTGCTGTCATGACCATATAGTTATTCAGCTTCAAGGGTCTTGGAGTAGTTGCTGAAGCATTTGGAGTTTTATAGCAACAGCAGCAGTTAGTTGTGGGACCAATGAGGCCAACTTGCTGGTCAGAGTATCCCTGATGCTGGTCAGAGTCTGGGTGCAGCAGAGGGGTTCCCTGGCATGTAGAGGGTCTGGTGGTAGCCACAGTGGTGTTTCTTCAACCCAGCTCTGTGGTGTGTCTTGGTTATTTTTTTCTCCTTTCTGAGACAAAATACCCAATGCCCAAAATGAAGGAAAGAAAGATTTATTTAGCTCACAGTTTGTGGAGGTTTCAGTCTATAATCAGTTGGCTGCAAGGCAGTGTGGCATGGCACAGGGGCAATACTTCAAGGTGGCACAAGATAGCAAAATCAACAAAAGCAAAAAGGGAGGGAGTGGCAGCAAGCAGCCTTTTTCCCTCCCTTACATTGTACGCAAACTATCCACCCCAGGGGGTAGCACTCACACCCATAATCCCAGCATTGGACCATGAATCAATCATAAACTCTAGAAGCCCTCCTCATGACTGCCTGAGGCTTTGCGGGGACATCCAGACACAAACCATAACAGTGTGGTATTGGGTATAGCTCACAGCATTGACCTGGGTCTGTTTTCTTGGCTCTCCTAGTAGGCTCTCCCAGCACCTGACACTGGGTCCTAAAACCAACCCAGTGGATTCTGTGGGGCTTCCCTATAGAGGCCAAAGTCATATTATGCCCACTCATTTCGTGCAAGTCAGTATTGTGTGGTCAAAGCTAAGCCTAGCTTCCTTGGCTGGGAGTGCTTGGCATTTTAGTGACAGGGGGTTGGAAGCTTTCACAATGGTTGTCTTTTTAATCACAGAGGCTCTGTGGCCCTGCTGCTAATCAGGGAGCATAATGGAGATAGAGCACATCTAATCAGTTTTGTGGTCAAAGTACCTCTTCTGTCTTCAAGAGCTGGGAGTCACTGACATGCTCAGGAAATTGTTATTTGTAGGGAATGAGTATGAAAAGGGTACTCCTAAAATGATACATCTTCTCAAAGGCAGATTTGAGAACAAAAATCTGTGGGTGGGAGAAGGCAGCTGGATTGGGGATGAGAGCCAGGAGGAAGCCAAGGCACAGGTGAGATTTGCTCTGCTTTGAGTGGGGGGTGTTGGTTCTCCCAGGGTATAGCCTTTGTGTGGCTACTGAAAACCGAGCTGTAGCTAGGCTGGGTGGTGGGGCAGGGAAACCCACAGCACTGAATCCCAGGGGATGTAGGTGGGTTTAAATTTTGCTTTCCTGATTGACCATGTGCTGGAGTAAGATGCTGGATATCTTCCTCTGAAACTGAGGTAATAATGACACTGCTGATCTCACAGGTCTGAGCAGGGGGTACAAACAATCTCTTGCCATATGCTATGGAGTAGGTGAAATAATCAAGGTCATCCTGTCTTGTGAGCAGGTCATTCTTTTCTAGGTCAAGAGAATCAGCACAGTTTTTGCTGTCTTCATCTCCTTGACAACTGAATTTTCTGAGTTTTTAGAAACCCACATTATCCAAGGGGCTGGTGGTTTGCATTCTTAAACTTTCCAAAGACTTAATTCTTATTTCTGTTAGCTGGGCCAGTGAAGGTGTGTACTGAGTTGTAACCTGAAGTGGGATAAATGAATCAGCTTATACAGCAGGCATGAGGTCAGCAGTGGACAAGGTCTAGAGCAAGGCCTTCCCTTCCCATGCAGCTCCTGGCCTTGCCAAGAGGCTGGGAAATGCACATGAAATGTGTTCCAGAAGCCCTGACCCTGAGCTTATGAAGCTCCCTGCAGATATTCTGAGGCAGCACACCGAAAGGAAAATGTTGGTGAAATAAAAAACTCTTCACAAGCTGGATATACTTGGTGGATGTTAATTAGTATTTGTTAACAATAAACCAAACTCTGAAGTCTGCCTTCACTACAAGAACATTGTTTTATGTCTATAAAGACCAATAAGTGAGTAAAAAGGGTCAACTTTGATTTTATCTTGTCCACCCATATGCCTACATGTGTGCACATATGCATATACACCCGTCTTCAGACACACACACAGGACCCCGTGTTCTTACACTTATATGCACATATACATGTTTGCATATCAATATGTCCCTAGAGATATGAACAGAAGGATACACATACATCATGTGTATACACACAGAACCACATTTATCCACCCACATGCATGGATGGATACTTCGTAAGCTTTTTATCACTGTGACAAAATATCTGAGATAACACCTTAAAGAAGGAAAAATTCATTTTGGTTAGTGGTTTCAGAACGTTCAATAATGGGTCACTTGGACCCACTGCTCGGAGCCTAGGGAGAGGCTGAGCATCATGATGAGCAGCATATGGTAGAGAAAAGCTGCTTACTTCATGGTGGATGGGAAGGAGAGATAAAGCTCTGAAGATAGAGATGATGAAGATAGAGCTAGAGCTAGGGAGAGAGAGAGGGGGAGTGAGCGAGAAAGAGAGTAAGAGAGAGAGAGACGGAGAGAGACAGAGAAAGGACAAAAGTAGATCCCCTAGAGCATGCCCCCAGTGACCTGTTTCCTCTAACTGGGTCCTGTCTCCTAAAGTTTGCACCACCTCCCAGTATCACTACAGGTTGGCAACTGAGACTTCAGCACATGGTCTTTTGGGGGACATTTCAAACACAAACTATATAGCACACATTTAGACATACATGCACAGAACAGGCAAATGCACACACATGAATATGAACGCATGCACATGTGTGAGCATAAAATACAGTCACATGTATCTTCAAAAGAGATACACCATTAGCAACCCCTCACCTTGCTGTGTCCCAGCGAGGCAGAAGGAACAGACCAGCTCCCTTGCTCCTATTCATCAGGGCACTGACCCCATCCATGGGAGCTCCACCCTCATGACCTAGTAGCCTCCCAAGGGTGAGTAGGTGTCAGCATAAGAATTTTGGAGGGACAAAAACAGACTAGAGCAGCATCTAAATTAAGAACTTCACTCCAAAAAGCACTTGTAAAACTGAGGCAGTGAGCCACGGAGTGGAAGAAAGTTTCACACATGTAATCAGCAGTGGGCTCTTATCTAGAATATATAAAGAACTGCATCAAATCAACACAAAATTCAAACCTGAGAAATGTACATGCATATGCTCCACTCTAACGGGCTCTTCATGGTGTGAGCAAACCACCTTTGTTCCACTTAATCCAAAAGGATCATGGAGTCTTGGTAAAGAGAAGAGGTAAGAGGGGGTGCGCTGCCCTATTGTAGGCATTTCAGCAGGGATGGTAACAGAGGAGTCTTCTGCAAGTCCTGGGAGTCCATGGTATGGCGCCCAATTCATTGTGCCCACAGAATGATATACACAGAGTGTGGGAACCTCAGGAAGGAGGCTGGAAGTGTTGCACCTCAGAAAGAGAGACAGCAACTCTCCTCCTGATGATCCCAGATGATCCTCCTGATGTCTTCTGGGCATTCGGCAGTGCCTCCAGGAGAATGGAAATACGTTTTGCCTTCACTGAGGAGGTTCCAGATGGAAACTGAGGGATAAGAGAAGGGGCTCCAGGAAACACAGATCACTGAATGGGCCAGGGCAGTGGGAATGAAGATGTGGGCTTAGCACTCTGGTCTTTTGTTGCTGGCAAGAGTGGTGTTCCCAGAAAACTGTGCTTTCTTCTCCATGGAAGGACCTGGTGTTCTGAATTATGGACACCACCTCCGTAGGAAGGAGAAGTCTGTATCTCACAAAAACCCAGAGTTCATCACCGCTCACTCTTTCCATTGGATCAGGTGTATGTAATCAAAACCCAAAAGACTCAGTGAAAGCTGTAAAACTGTACCTAAAATGTACTCTTCCCTCACTGCATCAGAACTGATCTCTTTCCTTTATGTGAGATTCACTTGGTGTTATTAAAATCTAATGTCCAGGCAGCAAGGGAGCTGATTCTTCTCTTCACAGTTTCCAGAGGGCAGGAGGCCAGAGTCTATGCAGGTGATGGGGCCTGGGTGAGTTCAGTCCTCCAGCTCAGAATGTCATTTCATCCAAGGGTACAGGAGCCCAAGGCTGGAGGAAGCCCTGACGAGATGTAGAATTTCTGTCTCTCAGGAGGGTGGTAACCCAGTGGGTATGGTAGCTCTTTCATGTCTAACTATTCAGGGTTACTGCAGAGAAAATGGTGAAAGATGTATGTGAGATGTTAACTGATATAGACAGTTATGTCATGTCCTCTACACCAAAGTTACTGAATTTGTACAAGTTCAGGAGGCTGGAGGTGTGATGCTTTATTTCTAAGTCTTGGCCTAAATTTTGGATCCTCTCCTACTGGGAGTCTGTGACACTGGCCTGGTCTGCGGCAAATGGAAAAGACCCTGACCTAGAGATTGTGGCTGATGGCTACCTCTCAGCATTTTCTGTCTAGGCTTGGCTGGAAGCCTTCCATGGGTCTGGGGGCTCCCCACTGGCACCTCATATGGAAACTTCCTTTATTCCCCAAGATCATAGCTTTTCAGAATCCACAGGAAGGCAGTGGGGCTTCTCACACTCCAGTCCTCCCTTTCATGGGGGCCTCACTTTTACCCTGGACTGCTTGCCCACACTCCTGCTATCTGCCCTGTAAGAGGTGTGAGTGCCTGTGGCAGGGGCTGTGCTGTTCCTACCCTTCCTGTCCTCTCTGGTATCTCCAGCCTTGAGGGGCTTGGCTAGTGGGGCTGCTCCTTTTACTTTTTTCTCCTCTCAGTGTCAATCTCTGTGTTGGGCTGCTCAGACTTTGCATCAGTCATAATCTAGTCATTTGGTGCTGGCTTCTGTTTCCCTGAGGTTTCCTTTTTCTGTCTTGGAATATGAGGTCTTGGGGTGTGGCCCCTTTGGTTTCCCTCTCTTTGTGGTTCTCCCAGTCCACACCTTAGACCTCAGATATTTATGGAGATTCTCAGCCACACCGGGGAAGCTGCACCCACGGGTGGGTGAATGGTACAGTGTGCATAGCTGCAGGCCTGCCTGATGCTGGTTCCCACCAGCCCCCAGACATCAGACATACAGTGGATCCTGTGACACACTTCTGTGATGATGCATTTTACCCATGATCATGGGAGCATGTGTACCTCCTGGTGTCTCAGAAAAGCTGGGCTTCTCAGGTCTCCTTAGGAAGAGCCTTCCAAGGAGGGTCCTGAAACTGTGTGCTTTGTGTAGGGAACTGAAGATTCATATGAGGTTTGCAGGGTCTCTAATTAACCTCTGAGCAGGTGCCAAGACCCACACTATGGCCTCAGGAGCTACCTTCACCAAATCCAAAGGTTGAGCACAGACCATCTTCCCACCTATTCCCTTAATTCACAGGCTAGTTGCTATAGAAACAGCTTTTGCCCTGCCAGGAAGGGCTGACCAAAGTTACCAAAATCCTCCCACAGTTAACACAGGCCTCTCCAGGGATGAAAGCAGACATGGGATAAAGGCCCAGGTAGCAAAATGAAAAAGAAAGAGTCTCCATTCTTCTGCTAGTGGTTTCCATAGCAACAGCAGTAGCTATGGGAAAGTGGCTCTAGGTGCTGATGGCTGTGTCCCTGCCCATAACAGGGACATACACTGTGCAGTTGGCTCCCAGAAGAGGGGTTGTTGAGCTTTGCACAGTTTCCACAATTAGAAAGAGGGATTTGAGTCTTTAATGAGAGAGAAGAAATGCAAACCTTATCCACAAATCAAAGTTTTAATTACAAAGATAGCAATAGTAAGATTTTATTTTAATTTAAAAATGCTTCAGGCCCATGGTCCAGTTCTTTCAGTGCCTATGGAAAGCATTTATTATTAAGAAACAGCCAACTCACTCGTCTGCCCAGCAGCCAAAGGCTAGGCTGTTACTGGGGTCACACCTTGCTCTCTTTCTTGTTTGCTTCTTTCCAATAGCACTGATGCTTACCTTGTCCCTGGAACCCTGTCAGCTGTTCCTGTGGGTCCATCCTCTGTGCCACCAGCCACCATCCTTCTCAACTTGAACCTTTCTGGATCTCTCATTTCTTTTATTTTTAGAGGGAGAGAGACATTGGAAGGCTGGTGTCAGGTGTGGGAGCAGAAGCCCCCTTTGACGCACAGCTGGTGTCTCTAGGAAGTGTCTCCACCTTTACATCTAGATTGTGCTGATTCAGAGCAGAGTGGTAGTTGGGCTATTTCCCTCCCATGAGGTGATGGCATAAGGAGGTGGATGAGAGATTCCAGGTGCTCCAGTTATCTGGGTGCACACTGCCTCACTACTGTGGGGCTTATCAGGTATTGTGGAAAGTTGCACATGTGTTGGGAAATGACACTAGAGCAGTTAGCACATGTTGATCCTCTCCTGAAAGATGTCACTTCATTTCTCTAATCATAAACTACTTTACACATGAAGAAAATTGTTACTGGTGATAGTCTGACATATAGGTTGTACATCCGAACAGCATCATGCCTTCTGTCTTATCTTTGAGAACTTTCATGGGTAGGGGTGGAATCCATCCCATTTTATAATGACCAAAGCCTCTCAATGTCTTCTAGATTTTCCATCTCTTTATCTGTCTGGATGCTGCCCTTACTAATTTCCTCAGCTGTATCTCATCAGGTTTATGAAGTCTCCATTCAGCTGTATCTAGTTCATTCCTTCACTCCTCTAGTGAATTTTTCCATTTAGTAACTATTTTCCATGTCTGGAATTTCCACTTAGGCCTTTTCAAACTTGTTTGACATTTTTCCCACTTGGCTCATTCTTGCTTCTCTGTCTGAATATTTTTAGAATAAAGGGCCAAGATGGCTTTGAGAAATTGCACAGATGATCTTGCCCTACTAGACATCAATGCTTATTGTGAAGCATCTCTGATAAAAGATGAGAACCAATATATTGACAAAAAGTTCAGAAACTGGTGCGGGTTTGCATGAGAATGTGTTAGTTACTTTTCTCTCTTTGCTGAGACAAAATACCTGCTCAAAATAAAGGGAGGAAAGGTTTATTTAGCTCCCACTTTGTAGAGGCTTCAGTCCATAATATGCTGGCTCCAAGGCAGGGTGGCACACTGTAGAGGGGCAACAGTTCCTTGTGGCAGAAGACAGCAAAAGCAACAAACGAGAGATGTGAGAGCGAACCTCTTTCTCTCCCTTATATTGTATGCAGGCTACCCACACTAAGGCAGGTGTAACACTCACACCCATAATCTCAGCATTGGGCCATGAATCAATTACAAACTCTAGAAGCCCACCCCCATGATTGCATGAAGCTTTGGGGTGACATCTAGACACAAACCATACCAGATAATATGGTATTATAAGTCAGTGAGTAAAAGTATCATTCAATGAGTGGTTTTGGGAAAATTGGTACCTGCATAGAAAAAGTAGATTGTTATTTCACTCTGCATAGGAGAAAAAAGATCATTAAAATCTAAGCGTGAGAAGTGAAATATTAAAGCTTTAGATAGGCATATGGGCATATGGTTGGCTGTTTCGAAGATATTATAGAAAGAAAAGTCAATCCAGAAAATAAATGAATGTGCTACCTGTGTTCTTCACTGCTACCCATCCACCAAGCCAAACTAAGACAAACCAACAAAAGAAAGGAAAATACTTCCAAAGGGGGAAAAATCACCTTGAACATGGTTCATGATGGACTAGGAGAACATTTGTGTAAATAACAAAGAATTGGGTCCAAAATAGATAAGGGGCTTTTACAAATTAATGGGAAAAAATATAAGAACCAGTGGACTCACCAAACTGAGGAAACATAGCTAGAAGTTGAAGAGGTGGAAACAACTCAAATCTGTGACAGAGTGCAGAGAGTGGACCATCGAGGAAGAGCGAACTTTACAGACCCCAAAAGAGGCCTTGAGGCTTTGCCTTGTGTTCTTACAGCTCATGGAGGGCCAAGGCTCAGCAGGCTGGGTGCCTAGAAAACAGCACTGCAAAGCTCCTAGGACAAATGCAGGCTGGAGACAGTAGTGTCCCTATTGGGGATGACTTGTCCCCTTCCAGGATGGGGACAATTCTTACCTGGGACACTGCTTCAGCTTTTGTGGACATTCCCAAGCTGAGTTAAAAATTTATATGGAAATATAAAAGACCTAAAAGAGCCAAAATAATTTTGAAAAAGAACAAATTTGATGAGATACAGTGGCTGAAATAAAACTTAATGTAAAACTTACCAATCAGTGTAGGTGGTATTAGCATAAGAATAGACATTTAGATAAGTGGAGGGAGATGGAGAGTTCAGAAATAGAATCACCCATGTACAGCTTTGTGGTTTTTCCACAAAGGTACTGAGGTAATTTGACTGAGGAAAAATGTTCTATTCAACAAATGCTTTTGAAAAATTGAATATCTATATTAAAATTCGGGTTTCAATGCTTACCTTACACCATGTATAAAATTGAAGTCAAAGTGGATCGTAGATCTAAATTAAAGCATCTTGAAGAAACTACAGGAAAAATATTTGGCATAGTTAGGTTAGGCAAAGATTTCTTGTATTGGACACAAAAAGAATAAACCAGAAATGCAAAATATTGATAAGTTGGACTTCAAGGAAAAGAAAACTTTTGCTATTCAAAATACTCTAGCAAGAATAATGATAAGGATAGCTACAAACAGAGAAAATTATTTCAATACATAAAAATTCAGTATACAGTATCTATCTTAGTAGATTACAATTTAATAATAAAAATAGAAAGAATCTGATAAAATTAGACAAAGGACTTGAACAAATCCTTTTGTATAAATGACCATCAAGTATAGGTGTGATATTCACCACCACTAGTCATTAGGAAAATGCTAGTGCACATTATTAATTAATACAAATTAATGACAACAAATACTCATGCACTACAGTGGGTAAATAAGCAGACAAAAATGAATGTAACTCTACTTCAAATCAATAGTACAAAAACACTGAAAGGGAGGCACCTATCCCATGAGACTCTAGAGTGCAACATTTTGACTTTATACCCTCAGGCTAATACCAAAAAGACTGTAAAGAAATCCACAGTAGTATTCATTAGCAGTTCTGAAAGCACTGAGTATGTTTTCTGGAAAACTGAACAAATAAATAAATACATTGTGGATAGTGGTAGTGAAGTTTCTTCTTATTGGAGCCATCAGTAGAGAGGAGTTCTGGCATCAATTTTTTGGTCTTGAATTGGAAATGGAAATATCACTGTAAATTTGTGGCAACAGATAAGTAGGAGTAGAGATAGACAAATCATGTGCATATGTTTACGTGTACACTATATATATACAATTTGTCACAAGGTAGAATTGGAGAAACTAACTTTTGGAGAATCATCTTAATTAGAGCTGACAAGCACACAATGATCCTGGAGTATCTTTCTGTGACAGAAAGCAAAAATATAGTCAGGGAAAGAAAGAAAATTTAAGAAGAACATGAGACTCAGCTTAAAAAGATTTCTACTAGCTCAATATAATGCATTTTAACCTCAAAATACATAGTGATATGCCAGGCATGGTGCTTTAATGCTAGCTACTTGGGAGGCTGAAACAAGAAGACTGCAAGTTTGAGGCCAGCCTGGGTTACTTAGTGAGATGCTTGCCTAACAAACACAAGGCTCTGTTTCCATCTCTCCCATGGAAAAATAAAATAAAACAAAGCTCCCTAAGACATAGTTAGAAATGAAGTGTAACCTATAGAAAAAATGAGAATCTATGAAATTATATGCATCAAAACACACACACAGTGCTGGGCTTGGTGGCGCACGCCTGTAATCCCAGCACTTGGGAGGCTGAAGCAGGAGGATCCTTGTGAGTTCAAGGTCAGGCTGGGTTACAAAGTGAGCTCAAGGCCAGCCTGAACTGAATAGCGAGACCCCGTCTCAAAAAGACAAAAACAAAACAAAAACAAAAACAAACAAAAAAGATACACACACACACACACACACACACACGCACACACACACACCCTGAGGGAAAGACAAAAGCCTTCCTCTGAGTAGAAGCCATCTAGTAGTAAAAACTGGAGTGAGTGATAGAATTACAAAATCAGATTTCATCAACCACTACATCACTAATAACATCACGATAGCAATGGATACTACAACTGTGGGCAGGAGTTTGGTGAAAAACAGGGTATTTTGCAGTCTCAAAATACTTCCCCACAAGATATATGTTATATAGAAAGGAAAAATAATATTTATGCAGTACAAATCCCTAGGGACACCACTGTGACCAAGTGATCAAATATAGCATCACCAGCAAAGCAACAAGTGCACTTCCTGATGTGATGCTGGTGGGCACAACATCGCTTTTCTGCTACATATTGCTGCCAAAAATGCTTTGCAGGAGTCTGATCACAAGGAGACATTAGATGAATTTGGTCAGGATCATTTAAAAACAAATGGGATGTACTTTCCAGGAATATCAAGGTCAGGGAGAACAAAGAAAAGCCCAGGAAATGCCCCTCACTGAAAGAAATTACGCAGGGCAATGAATACAACGTATGATGTAGGATTACATTCCAGAATTCTTATCTTTTATTGCAAATGCATTAGTGTAATAATCGGAAAATGTTTAATAAATCTATTAATTAACTAATACTACTATACCAATGTTAATCCCCTAATTTTGATAATAGTAGTAGTTACATAAGAAAATACTCTTTGCTCTTAGGAAATACTTACTAAAGGATTTATTGGTGAGAAAGTGCTATTCAAAAATTTATTCTTACATGGTTGGGAAAACAGTGAGACAGGGTGAGAGAGAGAAAGCAAATATGGTGATATGTAACATTTTGGGGAATCTGAAGAAAAATAAGAATTCTTTGTATTGATTTGGCAATTTGTTAAAGCCTGAAGTTGTTTCAAAAGAAAGGAAAAGAAAGCAAATGTAAACAGATTAAAATATGTAAGTACTATTTTATCTTTGTCACTTAGAAAAATTTTGGGAGATACCTGACAATACCACAGGGATGCTTCCTGCTATTATTGACAGGGATTTGATGTGATAGTGGAGTTACCCTTGCCTATGAACTTCAACTCAGTTCAAATGATGTTCCATGACTTTCCAGCATGTGCACATAAGGTGCATGTATCAGGTCTTTCCTGTAGCATGGCTGGTAACAGCAAAGACCTGGCAGTTACTTAAGTAACATTTTTCACCTTGCATTTTGTTCTATTCATACAATGGACCTATCTGCATTTCAGCAGATAAAGTGAATGCATCTAAGCTAAGTGTACTAAGATGCAGAATTCTCCAAAACAGTACAGAGTAGAAAAAGGTTACAGAATGTTCCATGCAATATAAAATGAAATATTCAAAAGTATACTACTCTATTGCATAGGAATACACTTACATATTATAAAACAGTAATAAACAGGGAAGGAATGATAATAATTTCAGCATTATTTCTGAAAATATAAAGTGAGTAGAATTTTAAAAATCCAGATAAAATTTCATAATGAACAATGTTATGATAAATAATGATCTGATGAGAAACAATTTGAAACCAGCATTACAGAGTGTTAAGACTGGTTAACCTGCGTGGAGGATGTGTATGTGTATAGTAAGTGGATTTCTGTCCTTTTCAGTGGATTTGAAATATTTGCTGCCAAAGCAATCTTGAGATCTTTCTCAAAGAGATGGGGATCAAGAGATGGAGGGAGGGGAAAGAGCAGGGAGGAAAAGGGAATGAAAACTGGAATTAAGGTGTGTTATATACATGTACCAGCTCTACATAAGGAATATAAACTTCACTGCAAACATGTATGAATAAAAATTAAAAACAGTAATCTTGAGGATGGCTTCATTTTGCCTCTGCCCCCTTCCTACCCAGTGTGTGCCAAGGCCCCCTCTCATGGACTCCATCCCTGGGCTCCCTGTCCTCTGTTCCCAGCTGAAGTCAGTTGATTGGGTCAGGTGGGAGACTTCCACCTCTGGACACAGAGGCTACCGGGAGCACGAGACTTTCAGTGTTCACTTGGGAGAGTCTCAGGTAAACAGAGGTGAGTTGTCACCCTTGATCAAAGGGAAGCCAGACAATGAGATCTGATGTCTGTTCCCTTGTCCCTGTTCCCCCTTCCAGAGAGTTCTGAAGTTTCAGTGGCGTTAGATCTGACAGGCAGGCCCTGAACACACCCATGTTTGTCTTTCTTTTCCCTTCTTCTCATTGCTTTAGGCCTATGGTGACAAAGCTGTCCCACTGTGACCAGCCCAGGTCATCATCTCATTGTGGCTCACCACAATCGCCTGGTACATCCCATTCTAAACTTTCCTAAGATGAGATCAGCAAGTACTCCCTGCCTTGTGCCAGGACACTAGCTCAGTCCTACTCACTGGCTGTCTCTTCTGATCTAGCACACTGGGTGGGTGGTGCCCCTTTCCCTCATGTCCTTTCTTGGTTCATACTTCTTCTGTAGATGGGGCCAGAACAGAGTATTGGGAAGTACAGAAGCCCTTTTGTTTCTCTGCTTGGGCTTCAGCAGCACTGCGCTGATGTGGAGGGCCAGTACTCACTCTGCTGCTCACCCCTAGCTCTTAGATAAGGGTCTCACCTAGAAGGTACAACCTACAGCTTCTCTAGGAAGGAAATGCCCCCATTTGCCTAAAGGAACAAGCAGGGTGGAGAGTTCAAGCCCTTGTCTCCTGGGAGATGTCCTTAACTCTGTGACTCTCCTGTGCTTTCTGCCTTCCAGATTATGCTGATAACACATTTCCATCAGTGGTGTTAAGGGGCTTCTGGCTACTGCCACTTGTCCACACTGGGGTGAAAACTCTGTCCATGACCTGTTGTCAAGAATGAATGTCTTCTACAAAACACACAACTTGCTCGGGTAGATTTGGGCATGCTTCTTTACAATGAACAGCGATTGTAGCTTGAAAAATTTTATGAAAACATCTCACTGAAGTGCAGTAAATATTTCTATTCTAAGTATTTCATTTGTCTGAAAGTACCTTGTATTCATTTATGACCCAGGGAGCCCATATTTCAATTTTATCAGATTTAATAGGCTGTAAACTAAGAACAGCAAATCTAATGCTACATAAACTGAGCCAAACAGGTGCACAATTGGCATCTGAATGACTTTGAACTATCAACTTTTGGATAGAGTAATGTATTTTGGCTATTTCTGTGTGAGGTTAGCCACAGGTAATGTAGTTGGATTTGCTTAAAAGACATTCATTTAATAGTGTCATTTCCTTAATTAGGGTAGGCAGCTAGAAACCCATTTTTCCATAATGAAATACAGGAGGTTCAACATAAATTTTATTAAAACACCTGTGATGTCTTAAGTTCAACATGAGAAAGGCCTGCAAGAAATAAAAGAATGATTCAATTTGACAATGAAACTCTAAAAGTAATTTTATGGGCAAAAACTTTGTTTTTCAAAGTCATGGTTTTGACAGACATGGCACTGATGATCTCCTTATATGAAAAGTATACATATAAACACACAATTACTTGTCATTAAAACGTATTAAAAATGTGCTGGGCTGTCAATTCAGCCTGCACTGGAATGGAATTCCTAATAGAATTGGAATCTTAAAGAATGGGTTATAAATTTCCTTTGAAACAGGCATAAACTTGCGTAAACATGTGTCTGTTGCTCCTAAGATGCTTGGACCAGCACCCACACTTGCTCATGGAGGCAATCCTTCAACACCTGTGGTCTGGGAAGAGGGCCAGTGGCTCTCATAGCAGGATGGTCACTATGGGCATAATCTACCGACTGAGTGACCAGTTACATTTAAAATTTGTTTATGTTTCTTTACCCATATTATCACTTTCTATGTTGATATTTTTAAAAAAACTCACCATACTCCAAAGAGTTATGATAATGCATTCAAAGTCAACAGTGCTTCAATATGGCTGTTAATATGGTAAGCTGGAGCGGTGGAGGTTGGACGCTCTAGGCACTTGCTTTCCTACAGAAACATCAGGGAGCAATGATGGACTGGCGAAAATCACTTTGTGGCAGCTCTGGAAATCAGTAAAGGATCTGCAAAAAACAAATAAATGCTCAATCAAGAAAAAGCCACATTGGAAGTGGTATTATCTTCACAGCACCAGCTTTACCCTGCTGGGAAGTCTCCAGACTTGAAATCCATCAAGGGGCAGAAGAGGCCATTTCTCCGGTTCTCCCGGGGGTGTCAAGTAGGATAGATGAGAAGAGCAAGGGCATGAAGGACTCCACCTCTTACTGTCCAGCTCCTGCCAGTCCTGCCACCTGAGGGTCTCTCTTCCCAAGCTCACAAGTCTTTGAATTTTAAGGAATACAGAAGAGAAACATGGTTTTCATTTGGAGACATCATATACTGAGAATCAAAAGTTGTAGAAGGAAAAAATAAACAGTCAGTGTGGCCAAATAACCTGAGGGGACTTAAGAAATGGAGTGTTTCACTAAAATGCAGGTAAATAAAACTTTTAAGTGCTGCCACTATTGAATCAAAGTCCAATGAAGGAAGTGGAGTCAAGTCCCATTGTATAATCTCTCTTCTCTGGGACCTCACTTATGAGTTTTAAAAATTAGTGAAACAGAGAACATACATTAACAGGGAAAGATACCCCAAGAGCCACCAAATCACAAAAACTGTACTTTTATGCCTTAAAAGTAGTATTTATGGCCAGTGCTTGACTTAGTGCAGGTTAGAGTCCTAGCCTTGTGCCTTGGGGACTGATACAGGGATAGGAAGTGCAGTGAATCAACAAATGGGCAACTTGTAACACCCAGCTGAATTGAATCAGTGCGGTCCTGGGTGTGGAAGGCCCACCTGAGGATTGTTGCCAATAGCATAAAAGCAGAACTAGAGGGGAAGATAGTGTTCTGTTGATTCTCTTAGAAGAGACTATTGTGCTGGCTTTCCTGAGATGAACTCAGCTGTTCCTATCATTGCAGGAGCTTGGGTCCTCGCAGTTACTTAGGATGGCTGCAGTTCTTGTCAGGGGAGTTCTGGGCCTTACCTTGAGCATCGCTTCCTGGCTCCAGTGCAGATCCTTCAGCCTGCTGGCACAGATCCTTCATCCCACTGGCACAGAGTTTCTATCTTCTACCACTCAGCTTTGGACCTTCCAAGTACAGATCCTTGATACAGACTTGCATGAGACATAGCTGTGGGCTCTCGGCCTCCAGGTAGACTGGTGGAGGACATTAACATGGGCTCTAGATCTTTAGCTGAATTCATGCAGGACATTGTCTTAAGATCCAGGCCCTCAGCTGGATTCTTTTGGTCTCTAGTGTATGGACAGATTTCCTGCACCCTTCTGCATTTGACTTTTTGGATGAATATTGCAAGATAGTCCTATAAATTATGTGTCCTGTATTATTTTTTTTCTTGTAAACCCTGACTACAACAGAAGGGAAGGCAACCAAATCCTGTGAATTCCTCCTAAAATCCCCCATGGGGAGAGAATGGAGTAAGGATTGAGGAGGCAGCTCACTGAGGTGGAGGAGGGACTCAGTGAGGAAAGTCCCTGGGGATTCTAAGAGGCAACAATGGGGCGTGTGGGAAATGAGGGAAATAGATCAAGTCCAGGGCTTGAAAGAGCACTTCCAAGAGTGAGTTCTTGAGAAGATGCCCAAACATTTGCTACAACTCACCAGCTACTTCTCTTCTTCAGAGTGCTTAGGGATAGTCCAGGAGGAAGTATAGTTAGGATGGCTGTGACCCTTTTGCACCCTGAAGACCAGTCCCTACCCCTTACACCTGCTCCCTGAGGTTGGAAGTTGATCCAGCAGTCCCAGCTGCCCAGGATTCACTCCTGCTTCTGCTTCATCCTGCTCAGACCTAGGTTCCAACTCCTTTCGCAAAACCCTTCCCCAGACTCTCAAGTACTCTTCGCCCAGTATCATCTAACTTGCTTCTCTTCCCTGACTGTCCCTTTGAATCCCAACACCCACGAACAATCTTTTATTTCAGCCTCTCAGGTGTAAAACCATGTATTTCCAATGATACATCCCCACTCTTGTATGTATTAGTCAGGGTTCTTCAGTAAAATTGGATTGAGAGAGAGAGAGAGAGAGAGAGAGAGAGAGAGAGAGAGAGAGAGAGAGAGAGAGAGACTGACTCCCAGGAGAGCCAAGAGAGCTAATGGTGTAAATTCCAAGGTAAAAGCCAGCAAGCTGGAGAACCAGAAAAAGTTGATATTTCAGACTGAGTTCAAAGGCAGGAAAAAAGCCCCAGTGTCAGCTCAAGGCAAGAGCAGAGAGTTGGCACATTCGGTTCTATCCAGGTTTCAACTGATTGGATGAGGCCCACCTATACTAGGGAGGGCCATTTGCTCTATCAACATACAGATTCAAGTCTCACCAGAAACACCCTGATGGACTCACCCAGCATGATGTCTGGGCACTGTGGGCTGATCAAGCTGACACAGAGTGAACCCCTCTGCCTTGGCTCCTTGGACCATGTGGCTGCAATCTACCATCTTCACCACCTCAATCCTCACCTTTGTTCTCTAGACCCAATGAGACGCACCTTGCTCACCCCACCACTCAGCACTGGCCTTGCTCTCTCTGTCTTCACTGCCCACTTGGTGTCCACAACACCATGGGACTCAGCCTGTTCCAGGACTCCAAGATCTGGCCCCTGTCTCTCCACTGCCTCACCTGGGAGGACCCCAGCCTCCTTCCACCTGTACTTAGGAATAAACCTACCTGTTCTGACAACTCTTATCTTGGGTCTCACCCTGACCTTGGGCCCAAGACAGCTCACCTCATGATGCTTTTCCTCCACACCTGGCCTTTTATTGTTACCCTCTGTTCTTGGTTTAGAATCTTCTCCTATTTCACCCAGAAAACAAAAATGTTAGGATGTTACTTTGTGTTCTGCCTACCTCTTGCTCAATGAGCCCATCTGCTCCTGTGGGCTGTCTGTAATTACATCGATAACTCACTGCCTTAATTGTTAGGACTTTATAGTCCTTCATGTTACAGGCTAGGACAACACATTGTCTAAGGTTTCTTGTCCCTTCATTCTTATAAAATCATTATGCAAGATTATAGCTAAAGCACAGTGAAAACTGAAAACCAATAAAATGGTACAGAAGACACAAAAAAGAAAACAAAAGAAGATGTCTTACTTGTGAAGCTAGAATAGACCCGTGAGCAACCCTAATAAATATGAAAAGTCCTCCACAATGAGAGGCATTGGATGTCTGTACCAGGAAACTAAACATACCTCAATGAACTGATGAGAGAAAATGAACATAATGAGAGATGAAGACTTTAAAAAATAATTGTTTTCTTTTTAAGTCTTCATTCCATAAAGGAAAGCATAGAAGAATTATTAGTATTTGACCAAGAAGATTTAAAGGCCAACATTAAACAAAATAATGAGGCACATTTCATTTTTGTAAGTGGTCAACTCTTGTTGAAGCTTCCTTGGTTTGAATTCCTCTCTAAACCCAACCCTGAGATGAAGACTTGCTTGAGTGACTTGCCTGAGACACGAACCTGTAAGTGAGATGTGAAGGTGGGAAAAGTGACCAGGTTGGGCAGAGGCTACTATACAATATGTGTATTTTGGAGGGTGCTCATATTATTTGCTACACTGTAAGCAGTTAGTTCATGTGATTATGGAGGGAAGCACATTTCCAGATCTGCACTAGACAGATTAGAGACCCAGGGCAGTTGATGGTATGGAGGAAGAAGAAAATGGAGATCAATCCCAGGTCCAACAAACAGGCAGAGAAAATTTGTCCTTTTTTTTTTTTCTTTGCATTTTTTTTTTTGTTCTATTCAGACCTTCACCAGATTGGATGAGGCCCTTGCACTGGAAGGCCACCTTCTTGACTCATCATTCTACTCTTATTCGAATGCTAATCTCACCTGGACACAGTATTTCTGGACAGGCCTGTGAGGATTCATGATTCAGTCACTTTGATCCATAAAATTCACCATCCCATGGTACACTAGTTTGTTGTGGACAGCTGGCGTTTAGGAGCACGGGGATCTCCCAAACCCTGGGATCACACCTCTCTACATTGTTGATGAAAGTGGGTTTGGGTATTTACAGTCCTAATCTCATAGGCCAGAGACTGTCCTGTGGATGCCAGCCTTGTCACACTTCTGGCTGGATGGATGAGCACAGCTGAGCTGCTTTCATGGCCTCAGTGATGACAATGGTTGTGATTGTGTAGAATGCTGTCCTCCACTGTTGCCCAGACCAGGCGTGTGGAGATGCTGCTCTATCATAGCCAGATAGCATCTGAGCCAGGCAAGAGAATGTGCTAACAACACAAAGGAAAATACTTCTAACAAATCAGAGGGAGAGTAAAAGCAAACTGAGTTGTTTGAAAATGGGGTAGACAAAAATAAATGTCTTTGGTACATTAATCAAGATGATTTTAAATAGTTTCTAATGTGATGTAATAGAATGAACTTTGCAAATAAACTAAAATGTGAACTCTCTGCTTCATGACAGTGAGATCACACACACATTGCTTAACATCTGAGTCTCAGCTTCTATATTATGATGACCTCCAGGAGGTCAGGGTGCAAGTAAAGCCAGACAAGAGCCATGGTGCCAGCAGCTCATGGGCTTTCTGAGTGAGGATCTCCTGTCTGCACCAGGCAAACTCAAATTCATGCAATAAGGAATGAAAATGATGAAATTACTACAGATCCTACAGAAATCCAGACCATTAATATCCATATTAATCATGTCATTAATATGCATATTAATCATAACATTAATATCCATTGAATCAAGAAGATATAAAAATTCTGAGCAACTCAATATCAATTAATGAGATTGAGAATGTGATTAAAAGCTTACCGACAAAGAAAAGCCCAGGCCCTG
>NW_004955477.1:9116089-9152343 GCF_000276665.1 Chinchilla lanigera | reverse complement strand
TCTATTTGTTTTCCTGAGAAACCACTTTGAAGATATCAATATGTAATGCAACCATTGTTAATTTCCTACCACTTTGTCAGTAACTCTGTATTGTTTGTATTGTTCTTACGCTATTTTTTAAATGGATGTCTGTCTGTTAATATGTTTTCCTTCCTTTATTTTTAAAATAAATTTATATTAAGATAAACATAAAAGTGCCTACCTAAAAGTGGTGACATGCAAATTCACTAAATAAGAAAATTTGCATAAACCACTATATTAACCCTTGGAATGTAAGAGGTGCATTAGTAGAGAGTAGTAATGGTGACAGTGATTATTATTAGATTTCCCAACCTTTTGGTCTTATATAGGAATTCTACATTCCTTTCATATTTCACTAAATTTTTAAAGTGTATCATTAATTTAAAGCACAAAACACCAGTTAAAGTTAAAGGTTATTTTCAGGCTAAAATAAAATAGCATAGAATTGATAAAAAGATGGTTTTCAAGTTAAGTTTTATTCTGCGAGCTGCTTTGATAGTATCATTTGTGTTTTTATTTCTTATGTTATACTTCAGTTTTAGAATTATATTAGAGACCTTTCTGTTGTTGAAATAAAATATCTGACGTCTGAAACTTAAAGTTTTGTTTCGGTTCACAGCTTCCATGTGTCTTTGGCTGGTTCCAAGAGAAAAACCATCGTGGCAGAAGAGCACGTTGGACAAAAGCTGCTCAACCCACGCAGTCAGGACACAAGGAACAGGGGGAAGAGCCAAAGAGCAAGGGCCAGTGGCCAGATGAAGTCCTTAAGGTCACATTCCCATGGCCCACTCAGATGTACACAGAGGTGTGCTGTACTGATCTTCTAGATATCTTTCAATCAAGTTGACAGTCAGGAATACCCGTTACATACTGTATCTCCTGATTATATATTTGATTAACACTTTGGTCTGTGCACCACACTCAAGAATCTCAATGAGAAACAGCCAAAAATGTGAACTTCAAAAATGGAGAGGGATGGTTCAATAAAGAAACCGACATAATTTAGAAACATGAGAAACTTAGAATAGTGAAATAAACTCAACTTTATTTTTATTGTCTTGAAATTACATTTTATTACAGGGAAAAGGGAACAGGCAAAATTAGAAATGTAGAAGAAAGAGTGATAGAGTTTGAGCAGGGTTCTGTTCTTTTCCTGGAAAAGAATATTATGCAGAGAAAAATGTGGTTATATTTGGGAAGTATTGGAGCTTTTCTGAAAAAGAGAATTTTTACAAAAAGAGAAATTTTACAAAATTATAAAATTAAAGCACTTGAAAAATTAACTATTGATGAAAGTTGACTTTATAAATTTTATTTCCTAATTATCCATAAAAATGCCCCAGATCCAGATGGCAAACAAGCAGATCCTTTCAATGTTTCAAGGAGCTAATAATTCACTCCTGTCTCCAAGAACAGAAAAAAAATGGAGAGTTAACCAATCCATTACAAGATATGAATATAATTCTGAAATTAACATTTGAAAATATCTAAAGTGTTTTATCAGGTCAAATCTTAAATTGAAACTAACAACAATGCTATGTTAGAAGACTACTTTATCACACTGCTGTGGGTTAAATGTGTGTGTCCCTCCAAAATTCATACATTGGGGCTTAAGCCTCAAGGTGATAGCAGAAAGAGGTGGGCTGCTGGGCAGTGGTGAAGCCATAATGCTCTGTCCTCATGAAGGGATTGGTGTCTTGCAAGAGGGGTTGTTGGGAGCCCTACTCCCTTCTGCTTTCTGCTTGTGAAGGTGCAGTAAGTAGGCCCTCTCCATACCCAGAATCTGCCAGCACAGTGCCAGCACCTTGGCCTTATGTCCTTCAACCTTTATGACTATGAGAAATAAGTTCCTGTAGTTTAAAAATTACTCAGACTATGGTATCTGTTTACAGGAGCAGGAGCAAAGAGCAAAACCTGTTCAGGGGCTAAGTCTGTTTCTTCAAAGGATGAGTAATAAGAAACACCATAATTAACATGATGAAATAGTACAAACTCACGGAATCCATGCACACATATAGTGTTGAATACAGTTGGGTTTTTGTCGAAAGGAAATTAAATCTGTGCATTATGCCATACACTACAATAAATTCTTGATGCAGTAGAATTAAGTGTAAAAACAAGACTTAGGAAAAAAGAAAGCACAGATAGCTATTTGACTTTTCTCAGAGACACTCTAAATCTAATAAAATAGTACTAATACAGGATTACTTAAATGAGGACTATGACATTTTTGTATTAAAAGTAATAGATCCCACCTAAGAAATGTGGATGCTTTCACCTAGAAATCATTGCATTTATCATTGCATGTAAAATTATAATTGAAGAAGATATGTTACTGTTAATTGTAGCAATATGAATTTATCTGGTACTGTCTTGATGTCCTATAACTCTATTCTATTTAATGAAGGCAATTAATAAATATTTGACTAAATGTACATTTAACTGCACATTTTTATAAGACTTTTTATTGTAAGAATTTCATTGCACTGGACATAAAAAAATTCTCTGGTCTCTGTAGCTAATTTATAGTAATAACAAAAACCATGCTTACAGTCTTGATCAAAACAATTAAAAAATGGAACAAAATATTGAAAACAATGGTGGTTATCACTTTCTTCAAAACATAAGCATGTACCTACCCTAGTACCTAGTCACTACATTTTTATGTATTTATACAGGAGATGTGAAAGCAGACTTGTATACAACTAGTCCTAGTAGCTCTATCTGTAATAGCTGAAGTGGAAGCAACGCAAATGTCCTTCAACAGGTGAATGAACAAATATATTGCAGTATATTCACAGGATGAGATACTGCCTATTAATAAAAATGTATGCGCTATGATTGCAACACAATGGTTGAATCTCAAAATAATTATGCTGATTGTAAGAAACCAGATTTCTTCCCCCAAAAAGAATGCATTCTGGACGATTTCACTTACATACTGTCATCTACTAGGCAGCTGTCTATGCTAAGGAAATAAAAATGAATAGCAGAGAGAGATTGCAAAGGAACATGAGAAATATTTGGGGGTGATGTTTCTTGTTTATTTTCTTGATTGGCTTTACAGGTGTATGCACATCTTAAAAAGTTATTAATGTGTGTACTTTAATATGTGCAGTTTGTCAATTTAATATGTGCAGTATGTCAATTATACCTAAATAAACAGTTAAAGATATAGTTTTATTTTCAGACAGTGTCTTGCTATGTTCAGACTGGCTCAGGCTGGCCTTAAACTTAAAAATCTTCCTGCTTCACTCTCTTGAGTAGTTGAGATTACAAGCATGTACCACAGTGCTTAACTTCAAAAATAATTCATAAAAAGTCACAGATAGGGGCTGGGGATTTAGCTCAGCGGCACAGTGCCTGCCTGGTAAGTGCAAGGTCGTGAGTTCGATTCCCGGTACCGGGAAAAAAAACAAAAAAAAAAGTCACATGTAATTTTTCCATTCAAGTAATGCTCACTTGCCTTTAGTCTAGCAAAGAAACTAAAAGATATCACCTTTTCTTATTGGCTGACACAGTTTAGTATAATATAAAATTTTACAATGGAGCAATTACAAATACATACCATTGTAATTCATCCTGATGTATAATGATCTTGGTGACATTAAATGCTTTACATATAATTGTATAATCCATTCCATGACGAAAACCTGTTTACCTACGTATTTGGAAACTCCAGCATAATCTGAAAATGTTCAACGACAACAACTCGTGGCTCTAGTGTGAAGCACTTGATAAATGAGGATCCTATGGAGCCTTAGTTTTGATTGCCTTAGTGCTCACTGTCTTTGACTCCAACAGTGGAAGAATGAAGATAAGGTCCTTATAATGATGCTAATCTGAAATAAGCAGTAGTGAAAGGAGAAATTAGGGTACCATGGGTAAAGCTTGTTCCTCTTCATGGTGCATTAATGGTTCTTGATACAACCTAATTTCTGCGCTCTTTCTCCTTGTTTGTTGGAATGATTTACACAACAGTTGAATATTCTTTGTGTCAATGTACAAGTGGCTTGACACCACAGTTTGTAGACTGACCAAGACAAAAATCATGAGCACATGTAAACTGAAATTTCTATTCCAAAACTATTTCTCCTGGCATTGGAAAAGTCTATGTTTTCTCTGGAAACAAACAAACAGACAAACAAACCAGCAAACAAAACCAGGAGGGGAGGGGAGGAAAAGGAAAGGAGACATAAAGGAGAAAGGAAGGGAAACTGGCCCGGGCACCTTAACAGTGTGCCCTTCTTGGATCTGGCTCTCTTTCCAGACATGCTGGAGGCTGGGACTGTGGAAAGGAGGCTTGCTTTTGCGCTGTGGGCACAAAAACATGCATAATATCATGCATATTTTCCTTGTCAATGGCAGCTCACTCTTTGCTTTCTGCTGGCTAGGTCCTGTTGAAGTCTCATGTACCATGCATCTAAAGTCTCAGTAGGACCGAACATTCAGATGGATCCTTGTCTAGTGTCTGGTATTGCAGGCGGCATGGACAGAAAAGCTGGAGCTTGCTGGGTATCTCTGCTCATGCCTTTAGCTGGGGCTTCCTTCCAGCCTAGAAGACCAGAGTGGTTGTGCATGTTACATAGCCACCATGTGTTTCTTCAGAGAAGCCTTCACAAGGCAGAGCAGCAGTGGCTGCCAGACTAATTAAGAGCCAGGCCTGGAGCCAGTGAAGCAAGTCCTACTGGTCATTGAGGCTTAGAACCCACCCAGCTGAGGATGGAGGATGGGGATATATCTGCTTCCTGATGAAGATATAAGTTGGACACATCCCACTAGAGTGAGTAACTTGGGAGATGTGGCCATCTATAGAAAACAGGCATTATATCCCTCATCAATTGTTTACTTCCGCACTTGCAACTGAGTCTTGCCCAGGACCTAGATAGGAATAGGTGAAGATTGATGTTTCCTCTGATGGAAAGACCAGCCTAGACTTTGAGGAATCTGTGTGAGTCTTGCAATCCTGCCCACTCTGCTTGCCAAACACTGAACGCAGGATCCTGGGAATGTGTATTGATCACAGCCCATGCAGATAGTGAATGTTCTCAGTGGAGGGACATTCAAGTGATGGGTTTCCCCAGGCACCTTAGTGGTCTTAATAGTGTCTTCTTTTAACTAACACCATTTAAAAACCTTTAATAGGTTGTTCCCTTCTTCCTATTCCTTTGTGCTGGTTGTCTGCATTTGTGATTAACAAGATTTTATTGAAGATGCATGCATATTTTCCTTATCTTCAGAATCTAAAGTCCTTTTTTCATATGTTGGAATGAAGTTATAGCCAGTCTCCCCAAATTAATCAGGTTCTTTCTCCAGAGGGATGGGGTTTGGCTCATTAGCCTTGGATATGTGTTTTCTTCTGGGCCTTGCCATGAATCCCTGACATATCTGCTGGCCCTGCTGCAGCCCTTAGGTTCTTCCTGAAATGTGAATCTAGCCCCATGGTGAGGGTGAAAATCACTAGATCTATCATCTCTGTAAAGCTTGCACCAGACACTTGAGGCCCTGTGTTCCTGTTGTGGTCCCAGTGGCTAGTGCACTCTCTTAGAACACATGTATGTACACTGCTCTCTTGCCCTGTGTGGTGAGGAACACTGAGGCTGCTACCATACAAGTCAGAGCACCTCTACCTGTCCTCACACCAGGGCAGGGCTGGATAGCAGGTGGGCATGTGGTGATTATTGTGGAATGCATGGCAGGAGTTTTTGTTGTGCTGTTATTTGGACACCTCTCAAAGTTCCTGTAAATGTAAACTCAGAGTTGCCCCCATTTCCTTTGATATCAATGGTGGGAATAAACAAATATTTCACACACACTAGCAGAAAAGCCTTTACTATAAAGGTGCTGGGGGCGGGCAGTGAGATCTTCTTGCAACCAGTGTATGACTTGTGGCAGCCTTTCCTTCTAGCTGTGAATTTTTTACCCCTGAACAATGCAAGTGACTCAGATGACTCAGGGCACCCCTTGGATGTCACAGAACACAGCTTTGTCATTTCCTGAAATTGTTAAACTGCTAACTGAGAATGGTATTGCCTGCAGCATTTTAAATAAAGTTTGGCTTTTAATCTGACCTCTCCAGAGGCATTCTTTGCATTTTTAATGTATATTCAGCAGGTTGGCAGGCTGCCAAGGCTGCTGATGTCTCCTGGTACCTGGAATACAAGTCATGATGATGGTATGACCTTCCACATTATGATTTAGAACTATGATGCTCCCCATCTCACTTTGGGGGTGGGACCTGGTTGGACGGGCTGGGTCACTGTGGGTGGGACTTGGAAGGGTATATTCTCATCATTAGTTCTTACAATTTCTCTCTGCTTTCTGGCTGCCGTGAGGTGAGGACCTTTTCTTCACCAAGCTCTTCCATCATGTGGCATCTGTGTTGGAACCTGC
This sequence comes from Chinchilla lanigera, assembly GCF_000276665.1. Lineage (NCBI taxonomy): Eukaryota > Metazoa > Chordata > Mammalia > Rodentia > Chinchillidae > Chinchilla > Chinchilla lanigera. Next base: position 9,145,929 of record NW_004955477.1, on the reverse strand, counting down.
TAACCATGGACTGAATTCACTGAAACTGTGAGCCCAAATAAATCTTTAGATTGGATATTTTACCCCAGAGATGAGAAAGTGACTGATACACTCATAGAGACTGCTTTCCCAGAAGTTGCTTCTTGGAATTCCTAGTCATTGATGGAAGTGCTCTTCTCAGCCACCCTTCATAAGAGACAGTAGGAAGAGTGCTGAAGTTCTGTCTCCTATGACTCCCCTGTGTTTTGTATCCCATGGAAAGGCTGGAGTTCCAATCAGAACAACGCCTCTGATATTTGGTGCTATTTTGGAGAAAGTCCTTTGGGCTACAGTAAGCAGCTGCCTATTTTTAAAAATCCACTGGTCACTTATTCACTCACTCATGGCTGGAATGGATGCAGGAGATGAGCATGCTGTCTCTTAGTTGCATCTCAGGATTGGAGCTTCATGATAATGCAGCTAGAATTTTCACCCCTCCCTTTGTCTTGGGCATGGATTTTCTGTGGTTCCATCTGGCTGAAGGTCATAAAAAGCCAGGACCTAAGCTCCTTGAAAATGACAAGAACTAGGTTGGGAGGCCCCTGGGGGGCTCAACTGAACTCTTCCACAAGTCTTGACTCTAGCACCCTGACCTCCCTTCTCTAGTACCTTCTAGGGTGACCAGAACCAGATGATGGTGTCCAGTTCCCATGAGTGATACATCTTTTTGACAAAAGAAAGAATACCAGAGAAGTGCTGGAGTCAGGGGGATGTGGGCTTGTTCATGACAGGCTACTGCAGTGGTGTCTGAAGTTATTGCCTACATTTCTAAAGAAATAAGGTTCTTGTTAGCCAAAGGGCAGCAGGATTCTTGGGAATTTGTGCCCAGTTGTGGTTAAGGAGGAATCTAAGCCAATCTCATCTACCTCTGCACCATTTCCTTTATTACTGGACATCTCTGAATAAAGTGCCCCTACTCTCTCTCTATGGGAAGCAGGGCGTGCACTTTGAGAGTCCCAAGGGTCCAGGAGACAGAAGTCACATATTTGGGCCAAGAATATCCCTGTCAGCCACTAGTGTGGGATCTTACTTCAGTGATGATGGAAATTAAGACCAAGGCAATAGTACAAGTTTATAGGCAAATACTTTAATTGGAAAGCAAGAGAATATAGGAAAGAGTCTTCAGCTCGAGAAGAAAAACCAAAGGGAGAACAAGTCTGAAAGCCACTGAGGCTGTCCACCTTCTGTGGGGTAGCTAAGGTCTGGTCGGTTATTACCTTAGCCTTGTTTGCTGCTCCAGGGGACTCCTTATGGTTGGAGGGGTAATTTGGTTCCTCTGAGGTTATCATTCTTTCTTGGTGGGCCAGCTTTGGTTTTCCAGTAGCTCTGCTGGAATCCAAGTTGAGGGAAGGTTTAGGGCAATGACTAGAGACTTCTATGGGTCCATTAGTAGTTGATTATCCCTGCAAGTGTCTTATCCTTGTGTTCTTATTCTTGAAGATGAGGTAGAGTAAATTTAGGGCTGATAAAACTCATACTAGCTGTTTTAGGTAGATAATGCTTGGATGTTTAACATGCTTCTGTGCAGAGCTGAGCAGAGATCTCACCCAGAGTTTTAAGGTGATGAAGGAGACAGATATAAAGTAAAGGTCAAACCTTGTCCTGCGTTTAGTTACCTATTAGGCATCTGTATGCTGAAATGACAAAACACTGTTTTCCAGCAAAAACAGCTTTCAAGTCTCCGAGTGCCTCACAAATCAACACAAGTCATGCTTTTAATGAGTAATGGGCTAAAGGCTCAGGGGTTTCCTTGTCCTCTATCCCTCTGTGGTGATCCTAACAGTTTTATTTTCTCATCTAGTTTATTCCTGGAGATGCTTTGCTGAAGGCATCCTCATTTTAGTGATGTGCTTGGTTTTTGATGTTGATAGTATTATTTGGGAGGGTGAGGGGATGGGAAAGAACATATACCATACTTTTAATGAGTAACAGGTTCCAAGTTAAGGCCCAACAATGTTTTGTCCCCCTGGTGGTCTCTGAGGTACCCCTACCCTTATGGTGCTGCTGGACTAGTTGGGGTTGTGTAACGGTTAATACATTGTGTCAGCTTGAGAAGTTTAGATGTTTAACTAAAGAACTCAGCAGGGGACCAGGTTCCTTACTTTGTTAACATCCTCATTCTTGCAAGAGGAGGGCACAGAGAAGATGTAGTTATGAAGGACCCACCCTAAGGCAGGTAGTCTGCTTACAATATAAGGAAGAAAAAGAGGCTTGCTTCCCCGCCCTCCATTTTGCTCTTGTTGCCTTTTGCTGTCTTCTGCAACCTTGAACTGTTGCCCCTCACCATGCAGTGCGTCCTACCTTGGAGCCAGCTGATTGCAGAGCAAGACCAGCTGATTACAAATTTCAAGCTAAAAAACTTCCTTTCCTTAATTTTGGGCACAAGGTATTTTGTCTCAACAATGAGAGAAAAGTAACCAATACAGGCAGCAGCACCCTTCACTGAGGGCTCTAAGTGCAGCAGTGGAAAGCATCCCTCTCTCTGTCAGAACTCAGGAGGAATCATCACCACCTAAAGATCAGGTTGGGTATCCTTTGGAATGCAGACACCCTTTGGAGAAGGCACAGTCAAGTCCAATTGCCTGCAGATAAATGTGCCACAGCAAGTCATGATTGACCTTCTGCTGGCCATTGCTTTTTCGTGTCAGGTTACATGGGCCATGGATAAATTCATCTTTTGTGGGGCTGGCCCTGCTGGAAGGACTGTGTACTGGGGTCCTTCAGGTGGGCATCTGTCGGGGACACACACAGCTGCCAAAAGAGGAAACTCCAGCTAAGCGATGCAAATGTCCACCCTCCAGAAAGTGAGGGTCAGTCATTTTGAATCTAGTCTCCTATTCTTATACTTCAGAACACAGACAAAGATGCCAGCTGGGTTTGGGCAAAGGAAATCTGAAGCCAGAAAGACTGATGATGGGAACCTAGATTCTCCCTAGGTCACTTCTGAACAGTTTCATTTCCAGTGACCAAAGATGGGGCTGATCCCTGGTGTAAACAGGAAAGCGGAGGAACTTACTATATTCATGGAGGGTGGCTTTAAACCAAATATTTGACAAAATCGAGGGCATAATGAAGAGGTCTGTTATAATGAGATTTTACTGTGCCTCATTTAAGGAAATACGAAACAGCAATTCAAAGGGCTATTCTCCATACGCTCAGAGCACAATGTACCCAGCATCGCAGCACGCAGGCGAAAATGGGCTTTTACACCATCCAACTTCAATCACCAAGGTAATTAACCCGCCACACTGCTTGATCTGCTTAAGCCTTCGAAATGTGGCTCTTTCTTGGAATGCAATAATATTCAATAGTCACAGTCATATATCAGTGAGCTGTGACATCCACGTGATTTAGATTTTTATAAGTGACATAAATGACCATATGGATTTACATGAAGAGAAGCTCTCTGTTTCCACAGTTCATATTTTGGAACTGTGCCTTATTTACATAAGAAATTGCAGTTGGGTCTTATTTGCATGCCACATTGACAAAATGCTATTTCCAACAGTGGTGGTGAAGTTAGCAGCCACAGATACCAAGCACACCAAATGTCTCTCAAATAAACGTGAACTGTGAGCATCTACTTTCAATAGTACTGGTTAAAACACTAACTCAGTGCTTAAGGGGCTGCATAAACAATCACCGTAAGCTGCTCCACACAAAATCAGCAGTTGTTACTGCACAGTCCTTCACAGGGATGAGAAGTTTCCTAGGTATGGAGAACAGCTCACCTATGGACAGTGCATGCTTTAACTAGGTAGGCAAAAGCCACAGGGGTGTTTTTTCTTACAGCTAGACGTTTAAGACTTGCTTAGTGTTTTAGGTTTAGCATGCAGAAAACCTGGGCATGCGGGCCAGCATAGCTAGTAAGGTGGCCAGGTCTCCTGGACTTGGTCCAGGTCCTGACTGGCCAGAGAGATCTCTGAGGACAGGGCCAAGCCTGCATCAGGCTGCAGTTGCTGCTGTGTGTGGTCAAGGGCCAGGGCAAGGCCAACAGTGGGGACCAGGGTTTCCTTGCAGTGGCTCTGCACTAGCCACCTGTGGGGAAAGGGAGGCTGGTTGCTCCTCCTTCCCTTCAGAAAATGAAAATAAAGCCCTCTCCTTTCTCTGTGTCCCCTGAATCCCAGAGGCTTTCTTTCTCTCAAACCCCTCAGAGAATGAGGTCCCCATCTTTGGAAACTATGAACTGGTGGCACCTTGGGAGGTTGGTCTATGATGAGAAAGAGATGGAAAGTGTTGTCTTGCCTTCTCCGTGAGAGTTTTTTTCCTGGAGGACTCCTAGCACTCAGTTCTGTTTGGCAGAGACGGGACTCTCCAGCCAGGTGTGGGGCATTTGGAGTAGAGCCCAGAGTGGTGCCTTTCTATGCTTAGATGTCCACAGCCAGTCTTCCTGAGACCTCACAGTCATGCTGTGGTGGGGATGGCAGAGCACAGGAAGGACCAAAAGGTGACAGTCTCCATCAGGGGAAAAGCAAGCAGTGATCCAGAGTACAGCAAATGGGAGCAACTCCTTGGGGGTGAGAAGACTCATCCTCAGACTCCAGCTGCCCCTGCAGATTGAGTTTGTCCCCTCAAAGGATATTCCAGCATCCTTTTGGCCACACACCCACTTGCATGCCTGCTTCTGAGTTTTAGAAAAATGGGCACATCTTTTTCTGGGGAAGTCTGGACTGGAGGTGTGTATTTTTTTGTTCTTTTATAAAATCAATTGATGTTTTAAATTAACAAATAAAATTATATATTTGTATGGTGTACAATATATTTTGAAATATGCATATATTTTATCTTTTTGTGGTAAGAACACTAAAAATCTAGTCTTGGGGATTTTCCATTGCAGGACACATTGTTATTAACCACAGTCCCGCAGCTGTGCAGTCATCCAATTCCTCCTGTGTAACTGGAACTTTGTGCCTTTGACTGACAGCTCCCCAGCCCGTTCATTGCCCCTGTTCCACTCTCCGCTTCTGTACTGACTGTGGATCCAAATGGTGAGTAAGTTCATGTAGAGTTTATCTTTCTGATTCATGCTTATTTCTTGGCTGGCATCTTTGATGCATTGTATCACACCCCAAAGGTGGAGGGCAATATCAATTGGTAGAGGAGCACCTCTACCATCTTTACATGGATCAAGTACAGAGACTCAAGGCAATATAGGGTTCTTTGCTTTTACTGTTTTTCTTTTCTTTTCTTTTCTTTTCTTTTCTTTTCTTTTCTTTTCTTTTCTTTTCTTTTCTTTTTTTCTTTTCTTTTTGGTACTGGAGATTGAACCAAGGGTTTTTGCACTGAGTTATAGCCCTAGCCCCTTTTAAATCTTTTCTTAAGACAAGGTCTTGCTAATTTGCCCAGGCTCCAACTTTTGGTCCTCCAGTCATAGCTTTTCAAAGTGCTGGGATTATAGTTGCATGCCACCTGGCTGGCTGATGCCATATAGTTTTGATGTGGTCCTGCGATCATGTGACAGTGTTGGTCATTGAAGGCAGTGGGAATTCTTTCCCGGATCTAGCTTCGTTCCCAGCATTCCAGGAGCAGGAACTTCCCGTGTGGCAGCCCCTTCCCACCTGTTCCTTCCCTGCCATGCTTTGCACACCTGGTAAGCAGGTGCAATCCATGCATGATTCAACCCCCAGTGCCACGCCTGGATATCACTAGGATAAATCCCTGCTGCATGAATGAATGAGGGGTGGGCACATCTAGCATGTCACCTTCCAAGTGTTGCTGCCACTTTGAGCACAACCAGCTCCTTCCTTCCATTTGTCCCTGTCCCACAGCTGACAAAGGTCTTGCCAATCACTGTAGGAGGAACTGCTCCAGCCTCCTCCAGCCACTCTGAGTCCATATGCTCATGAGACACTTTGGCACTGAGGGGTTGTTTGTGTCACTCTGACTATATCTAAGCTCCACAAGGACAGAGGGAATAACCCTAATGTTTAGGAGAAAAATCTCTGGTGCAGATGCTCTACAGTTATTTGCAGAATTAATGAACAAACTAGAAGGTAGAGTGGTGTATGTCAGGAGGTGCTCATTTTATGTTTCTACAGAAGCAAAGACACATTTCATATCTGACTTTCCCAAGTTCTCTTGGTCCCAAGGCAGGCAGGCAATTAGGATAAGCCCCTGGCACAGCATACATGGCAGGTGGATAAATATACATGATCCCCACCCGAATCCATTTGCTTCTTTCTTTAGCTTATTGGAATCCTGTGGGATCCATGGGTTTCCAGCATCTATCCTGAGACTCCACGTGCTCCTATCAGCCTGGGTCTAAGTAAACAAGCACAACAACCTCGAGCCTAGCTCCTGGATATACTCGTCTCTACTTTTGGTTCCCACAAAATCTGATAACTGGTAAAACTCTGTCCCAGAAAACCTAATAACCAGCTATTTTTATAAATGACTAGGCTTGGCAGGAAATAAGATTGAGCTTTTAGGCTGATAAATACTGTTTTTGATTGGTGTGAACTTTTCCCTTGGGGAATCTAAGAAGGAACTGAAGGTTTAGGAAAATAAAGCTTTCACTTTTCATGCAACTGCTCCTGGCCCCAAACTTCTCAGTCTCTTGCAAATCCAAGAGAATCCAAGCCTGGCGCTGCTCTGCAAAACTTTCTCCCCCAGGGGCTGCTCTCATTCTGGAAAGATGCCAATTAAACTGCCCTCCTTAGCTCCCATCCCATCCCTGTCCCTGGTAGAGCTGAAGGAGAAAATCTTGCTGGAATTTTCCATCTTGGGGTCCTAGGATTGACCCAGTCCTAGGATTGCATGTCCTAGGATTGACCCAGTAGACTGAGGGCCCCTCAGACCCTCAGAGGTCTTTAACATGTCATTCCCTGGACTCTACCATCTAGCGTCAGTCTAAGGGTTCATTCTACGTGCCTCCCCTTACTAGCTCCTGCAACACACAGCTTCAGTCTCCCTTTGTCCAGCCTCATTCTGCATGTTTCTCTTCCAGTGCCCACCACTCAGGCTGAGCAGAGCAGGGCTCTTGCACTTTCTGGCTCTGACTAAATGCCATCCAGACTTCCACTGTTGATTTGGCACAGGTATAGATACACATATATCAGTACTACTTTTCTACCCAAGGTTCCAGGAGCTCCTCTGCCCCTGCATTCTAGTGTCTCCTGGAAAATAATGATTTACCATCCAACACCTTCTCTTGGCTTGTTTCATACTTTAAGAGACTTCTGTTATTCACTGAATGACAAAGATGTTGTGGAACTGGGGAGTGAACCCAGGTCTTCACATAGGTTAGGCAAGCTCTCCACCATGAGCTACACCCCCAGAATTTTTTATTTTATTGTGAGGGAAGGTATCACTAAATTGCCCAGGCTGGCTCCAAACTTGTGATCCTCCTGCCTCAGGCCTCCTAGCAGCTGACATTACAGTTGTGTATCTCCATTCCTGGCTGATTATTTGCTTTTAGTGCAGCATATCTCCAAAGTTAGTGAGTTCAGCTATTCTCCATCGGTAGATCATCACTCACATTTATAGGCCAAAGAAGCACATTTCATGTGAATCTGATTACCCAAGGATCAGTTCCTGATTCACCATGGAGGTAATCAGCCCCTCCTTGGATGTGAGGCCATTGTGCTAGCCTTTTGGAACAGTGATATTTATCTTCAGTGTGCAGCTGCCAGATGTTAGCAGTTCAGAGGGAAATCCAGGACCTTGAGATACGCAGGACTGGATGTGTCCCTTATCCCCCACCTTGAGGTCCAGTCTAGGAAGATGGCAATGGGCATATGGGGAGGTGGCAGAAGTAGATTGACTCTAAGAAATCCTGGTTACCAATGAAGAGAAAAAGAAAAGAGAGGAGATCCTGTGCCTTAAATATCTTGTGGAGGGTCGGGGATATAGCTCAGTGGCATAAGTGCCTGCCTGGCAAGCAAAGGTCCTGAGTTCGATTCCCGGTACCAAAAAAATATATATATCTTGAGATATTTAGTTTGTATTGTCAGCAGCTGTTTGGAGCAAAGACTTTTCTCAATTTTGGCCACACACACACACACACACACACACACACACACATGCACACACACTTGTATTTGGTTATGAGTTAAGTTAAAACAGTAAGAAAAGAGCAAACACACTTCCTCAGAGACTCATTCCAGGGTCTCCCTGTTCCTTCCAATTTACTGCCAGCACCCTCTTTGAGTTCCCTCTGCCAAGGGCCTCCTGCTGCACCTCCGCACAGGGCAGCTCTGGAGTGGGATTCCTCACTCTCTGGAGCTACCTCCACCTTCTTCATTAGCACACAGAGAAAAGCTTTTTGTTGTTCTTGTTTCGGTTAGATCAAAGGAGCAGTAATTTAAAAATGGGACGATAGACTTGATTAGTTACACAAGAAAAACAAATGGCACAACTATGCACTGTTTTCTTTCTCACATGTGTCTCCAGTGATCTGACACCAGTGTGTCATTCTGTTCCCAGCTGACTTTGTGTGGAACCTTGCCTCTGTTGTGTTATTTCTGTACTGCGGGCTGTAGTTCATGGGGGCCTCCCTTCCTCCTTGGAAGATCTATGAGCCCTTCTTCACCCTCACTCCTGTCTGCAGGTACCCACCTCTGCTGGGTTCTCTCCCTGCATGGCCAGCATTGTCATAGGTAGACAAGACAGGCAGAGGCAAGGGGCGGATGTCGCTGGGTGTTATAGACTGTGTAGAACCTTCTAATTTCTTTCACAGCAGTGACAAAGGATGCTGCTATGGAGCTCTCATTTAAAACACCAGAGAAGAGGAACAATTTGAGAGAAGAACATCAGCAATTTGGTAATCCCCAAAAAGGTTTGCAGAGATAATGTTCCAGTTTTGGTTAAAAAAAAAAAAAAAAGCAAAGAAAAAAGTAATTGAGCAGAGTGGTGCTTACAACATAGCGAAGAACTCAAATTCTAGAGCCCAGGAGCTCTATTTAACAACCAAAATTTTTGTCAAAAACTTTTACCACTAAGCTTGTGGATTAAGTTTTAAGGAACCTGATTCACAAATAGCTTGCTGATGCGGTCCAATTTTTTTCACTGAAATGGAGATATTCAAATATGAACATCAGAAATTTATTAAAAAAGAGACACAACAGGGCATTTCAATCCTATCCTGAAATTAAAACTAAATCCTCTCACACAATTCCTTTAATCCCAGCTTTGTGGATATAGGTGGGGCTTTCCTGCAGCAGAAGAGAACAGGAGACAGGAAGCACACTCAGCTGTCCTGTGTTCCAACACCGGTCCCCTGCCATTCTTATCCCTGGAGCCAGCTCACACACTGGAAGGATTCTGTTAATACCATGCCAGTGCTGGCATTCAGACTGCCATTCCTGGACCATGGAAAAGCCAGAAGGTTTTGTATAGTCAGGTATTCATAGTCCCAATCAGTCAAGAAGATCCTTCTGTATTGGGAGCACTTCTAAATCCAGGGGTCTAGAGTTTGTGCTGTTTCTGACCGTATGAGGCTACCCTACCCAGGAGACTGCCACCACAGCCAAGAATATAATTCTCAGACTGCACTTAACACAGACGAACAAAACACATTTGCTGAACTTTCTTCTTTGCTCCTTTTTATTCTAATCCTTTTATCTCAAAATAGCAGAAATTTTTTTGTACTTCATTCCCTTGTTTATGTGAGGACCCACAGGGACATTTCCCTTTCTCCCCCCGTTTCTTTCCACATTTCTCTCTCTCCACTCATTTGCTTTGTGAAGAACATTTGCTCTCTAGCAATTGGTGTTATTTCAGAGAGGTCTGCGTGAACTCTTTCAGACACAGACAGCTCATGAATGCTTATGGTCATGGACAGCTGCTGTAATGTGCCTTCCATCCATTATGCTTGGACTTGGAGCTGCACAGGGCATGACCACTGCAGACATCAAAACCTCAGAGCCCTGGTAGGTCTGGAGTTTAGGTTATCACAATAGAGTGTTTGCATATTCACCTCAATACATTGCATTTGTACATAGTTGCTGCACTGGGCCCTGGAGGACATTTACATGGATGCTCAGGTAGGTAGATTTAGTAAGCTCCTGAATTATTCCTATAGTCTGAATGTTTCAAAGTAAAGGTAGAAGTTGATAGTTCTCTACTATGTGCAAATTGTCCGGCCTTTAGCTCTATATGTAGCATGTATGGAATAATAGCACTGGAATTGCATAGGCATTGGTTGCCAGTGCAGCCTAGATCTGGGTGATCTTGTGATCTTAAGAGAGATAGTTCATATCCTCCTTTCTAAAGCTGGACTTGAAGCAGAAAAGCCTTGAAAAGTGCCTGAGAGAGTGCTGTGGATTTAAGAAGAGATTGATCGTGCTGGACATGCAACAGGACCTTCAGCATCTGCTAGTTTAGTCTCTTTAAATGCAGACATCTGGGAAGTTCTGATTCCCACCCAGTGTTGAATTGGGGTGAGCAATTCCTTGGAACATTTGGGACATAAATCCTCTCTCCTGTGTAGTTCTAGACATAATCAAATTGGAGTGACCAAGGAGTGGACTTGTGTCACAAAATCCCTGTGGGTAGCACAGATGGCTGTTCTCATGAAGGGATAATTTGTAGAGAGGTCACCCTCAGAGGCCCTTGGTCAGTTTTGACCCGAATATTAAGTTCCCTTCCCGCCCAGTCACTGGGTACTAAGGTCCCTTGGGGCATACCCTTTTTCTGTTGTTGTAATTGAATACTTCAGACAGAATAGTTCATAAAGAACAGCTGTTCATTTGGCTCACAGTTCCAGAGGGTGGGAAATTCAAGGCATGATGCAGCATCTATTCAGTACTGGGAGGTCAGGGGCAGACCTAGTGCATAGTAACATAGTGGAGTGTATCACACGACTACACAGATCAAAGGTGCTAGAGAGAGCTGCTTTTATAACAAAACTACTCCCTTGAAAGCCCACTAATCTATTAATCCATTAGTCCACAAATCCATAAATAAACTAATCTATTTATGTGGGCAAAATCCTCATTACCCAACCACCTTCCAAAGGCCCATCTCCAATATCACTGACATATGAATTTGCAGACTAAGTTTCCAACACATGGAATTTAGGCAACACATTCAAATCATAGTGGGTGCCCTAGAATTCCATCTTGTCCCTTCTTCCAGTATGTTTTAATGTGTGTGCAGAGGGGGCATGTCTGTTCCTTCCCAGTTCCCAGTCATATGCACTGGTTCTCAATCAACGTGACCAGCCAGTCACACCCTGTGAGAGACTGTACCAGTTTCAGAGAGCCAACTCCTTTGCTGTAGGGTATTTGATTTGCTTCTTCTATATCAGGAAGCTATCGCTGTCCAAAAACCTTAGAACTTTCTACAGCAAAATCTTCATGTTTTATCTTTGGAGCTCACGATAATTGCATCATATTTAAATCTTTTGCATCTTACCTACTGTCCTATTGATGATAATCTCCTTACCTGGCTCTGTGATAGGGATGTCAGATCTCAGAGAGTCACATGTGTCCCAGACAACCAAAGGAAAAATATCACTTAACTTTTTGTCAATCTATTATATAAAAACTTCTGTTTTAAAAAGTAATACAGACACTAGGTTGTGTTGGTTTTGTGATATGGCTTCATTATTTATTTCTGCTACATAGTCCTCAAATGTAGAATTCACATTTCCGAACATGAGTGAAGTTTTATGGCTGAGATTTATTTTATTCAACTTTGCTGTTCTTTAATAATGATGAAAACTCCCTTCTTGGACATTTGACTCTATGTGCTTTTCCTATAAGACAATAGAACCAAGCAAGTCTTGTCATCAAATATGGGTCCATGTTATTGGACATAGCTTGCTGAGATCAAGTGGGACCTGGGCTGATGGAAGACAAAAGGTGCCCTAGGTATCATTGGAGGGTAAATATATATCATTTTCTTTTTTATAAAAATAATAATTACAAGCACTGATAAATGCAGCAGACTCTGATTAGATGTAGAGGTCATTTATTACAAGCAATGTTTTATAGTATTTGTGTGTGTCTTTTCTATTCTCCCACACTGATGATCTTCAAAAGGAAAAACCTCAGTTTTGACTTTAAGTTGTGGGAGGTATGTGAGATCAAGCTCAGCTGCAGCTCCTTCCTGGGGAGCATGTCCATGTATGGGAGAGGGCCAGTTGCAGGTAGCTCTCGGGTGTGGGTTCTGTCTTGTCCTACCTAAATGAACACACAGGGCTCTGGTCTGCCCATGTAGAACCAACACCTCAGGAAGTTAAACCACCTACAAGCTTGTCACCTTAAGTTCAAGGGGCGGTATGTATTCAGCAAATAAAAAAAGATATCTTTTAGTTTTCAGCATTGTGACTCCATATCTTAGTTACTTTTTCATTGCAGGGACAAAATACTCAACACCTACTACTTAAAGAAGGAAAGTTTTATTTTGGATCATAGTTTGTAGAGATTTCAATCCATAGTTGGCTGGCTTGAAGGCAGTGCAGAATGGCAGAGAAAGCATGCTTTTGACATGGCAGTCAGGAAGCAGAGAAGAATCAAGGGAAGAGGAAGGATATATATATATATATATATCCTTCCAGGCCAAGCCCAGAGGGTTCCAACTCTTCCCACCAGGCTCTGCCTCCCAACATCACATCCATCTATAAATATATCAGGGGACTAATCCACTGATCAGTATCACACACTCACGATCCAGTCATCTCCCCAAAGTCCCATCTATTAACCTATGAGGCCTTGGGGACATATTTAGCTATAAACTGTAACATTTATATAAATGGACTTACAAGGTACGTTTACAATGGCTTCCTGTAGAATCAGATATGGAAGGATGCCAAAGGGCTGTGTGCACACTGGAGATCTGAGGGACCCAGGCAGAAGTTGAAGGCCTGAAGCTCACTGCATAATCCTGTGTGAGTCTTTATCAGGAAGCCAAAGGTGGTGTACCAAAAGACTAAAGAGTCTGCACTGGAAGTCTGGAGATGCGTGTCCAAAGGCAATGGAGAAGAGTGGAACTCCTTTGAAGAAACAGAAGTGAGACTTTCTTCTTCTTTTCCTTTTAATTCCATCTAGACTATAACCTTATTTGTTGGTGCCAACCATACCCAGGATGGATCTTTCTTCTTCAGGAAATCCATCATGCACACCCAGAACTGTGCCAAAGTTCTGGATGTTTCTTACTCAAGTTGCACCACAGTTAACTATCACATACCACAACAGGATTTCTTAGAGCTGGGTTCTGCAGATGCCTGGGTTCCAAAACACAATCTTGGGGGTTTTCCGGATTATCTGACAGCTGCCTCATAAGTTAGTTCTACTTCATGATTTCACACCTGAATGCATATGTGGCTCATCCCAAGGAATGGTCAGGCACTTACTCTTATGTGGGTCTCTGGTCAGACATCCCACCTGTGATGCCAAGCTTCAGGCTAGAAACCCAAAACACCCGAAAATATCCCTATTCTCTGGTTCCACACCTTGCTACTCCCTTCTTCTGCCTGCTGCCCATCCCAGGGTTTTCTCATCTACATCCCCTTGGCTAGCTCTTTGGCTGCTGGTTTACCTGTTACACAGTGGTTGCCTGTGCCTGAGGCATCTTAGCAGAGTAATGATCTCATGGCAAGCATTTTATTGGTACCTTTTGATCCATTACAAAAAATCCCACAGATTTGAAAGGATCACTTGGTCAGCATCTTTCGGGTTAAAACTATAAGGCAGATATAAAGATTACATCATGCCAAAATGCCTTGTGACAGATGTGCTCTTTGAGTGAGGAGCTAGCATAGTTGTAGCTCTCCTCATAGCCCAATTAATTTAAAAACATGTATATAAATGAGGATATTTGTCTTCTCTGCTTGGATGTAGGTTTTGTGCAGTCTGTCTGGTTCAGCTATGGTCCCGTACCTGGGACAATGCATGAAACATAGTAGAATATCTACAAATACCTGTCAGCCAATAATTGGATAAGAACCAAGAAGGTCTCTTTAATCCTTTAAAATGGGGTTAGCGGACTATGGTACAGAGACCAAACCCAACTGAAGTCTGGTTTTGTATATCAAGGTTTTTGAGCATGCAGAGATGCCCATTGTTACTTCCTGCTTGGCAAAGTTAGTCATTTGAAGACACCACAGTCTCAGGTGGTCATCATTTGGCCCTTCCTTGTCAAAGTTTACATCTAAAATGTTGAATTTCAAGTTGAGATCAGTAAGTCAACATACAGATTATTGGCCTCCTCTGCAGGACATATCTCATTCAGGGCAGATGTGTAGATGCTCAAGGCATTGGAACACCATCAGTGGGAGTTGTCTGGTGGGAACTGCTACCTGCAGTGCCATGAACCCTCATCTCAGCCACATGGGAGAAGACGCTGTCTCTGCCCTTCACAGAGATGACAAATTAGAGCTTAAGGTGAAGAACTTGCCAAGGTCACAGGTGAAAGGAGGCACTAATGTCCCATCTTCACCCTCTCTAGTTTCTCTGTGGGAGAAGAGGGGAGCTGTGACCTGGGTTGGCACTTCTGACTAGCATTCACTTTCAGTAGGGGGTGGCCAACTTCAGAGAACATGTGACATGTGTTTGCACATTCCTGGATGAAATGTAGACCATGACTTAATAAAGCCTGCTCATTAAGAGCTACCATGGGTCATACATTAATCATATTTTCACCTCTGTCCCTGCAACAATCTTGGTTGGCAGGGATTACTACATCCCTGTTTAGGAGATGGAGATGTTGAGGTTAAAGAGCTGGGAAAATTGCCCAGGGTCACCCAGACAAGAAGTGTTCTGTAGTGGCTGCTAGAGGCACCATTCTGAGATGTGTGAGACGCAGGACATGGTTTTCAGCCAAGAATTGCTGGGGCCTTCAGGGAGGAAATTGCTCCCAGCTGTGGAGAAAGCTGAAGCCAGTTTAGGAGAACTATGTTATCTCCTTAACCTACAAAGCCATGGGAGGGCCCAAAAATCCAGTGATAGTTCAGATGGCCTGAATAGGCAGTTAGGAAGTATTCAAGCAGAAAAGGAGGCACATTGATAAAGACCACTAAGAAGCAGCTCTGAGCAGGATTTAATATTAACCAGTTTGTTTTCCATGTTTATGTGTGAGTTTGCTTGAGGCCTAGGCTATTGTCCAGAAATGGGCAGTGGACTCATAGTAAGTGAACCTCTATGAGTCACTGATCCCTGCTGAAGCTTGTATTGGCCTTTTGAATTTGGGACACCTTAAAGAACAAAGGCCATAGCTGAGGACATTTGGCTTCAACCCCAGTTAACTAAGAGGAGACTGCAGCTACAGGAATCTCACTCCTGCAGTGAAGGCCTTCCTAGAGATAATATAGCTCTTCTAAATTAACATAAAGTATTACTTGGAGAAGTCCAGAAAGGGATTCCCAAGTCCTGCCCAGATTCCTACATTTTCTTCAGTATTCTTCTCCTTTGTTTGAAAACCTAATAAATAAGGGCCACCCAGGGAAGGTTTTTGTCTTAACCAGAGAATCTCAAATTCTGTGAGAGGGTTGGACCCTCCTGGAGCCCTAGATTCATTTCAATTGTCTCATTTAAGTCTTTGCCGTTCACTCATTTGAGAGATTGTGGGCCTGATCAGTCCTCAATAACTAAGGGATATTATTAAAGCAATATTTGGCACCCAAACAGGAACCTATGAATCATCCTGGAGATCTACCTCCAGCTCCCCTGAGAGAAGAGGAAAGAAGATGAGTGATCCAGTGGAATGACAGCCAATGACTTCCTCCCTGAGTGACCATCTCTGAGGCAAGAAGTCACAGAAGGGGAATTCCACCAACCCCTGAGAATCTTTTAGTTGCTTTAATGGCTCTGCTGGAAGTATCTGTATGCATAACTCCTGTTTCAGGAGTGGAATATTGGACTTTTGTCCCTAATCCACCATTACTTAAACCCATTACTTGGGCAGATTTTCCACCTGAGATTTATCGTGAACCAGACATGACTGGCCCTAAGTTAGGTGCCATTCCAGGCCCAGTCATCCCTATTGATATGCCAGACAAGGCAACTATTAATTATACTTCACATTTTATTTTTCCACCGTTATGTGTGGAAGATGTCAAAGTTCAAAGTATTGCTGTGCTGCTCATTCTCAAACTTGGGTGGGGCATACTTTGGAGCAACTGGTTATTATCACCCTAGGATCTACACCTACCTTAAGAAATGTGACAGATTTGTGGAAACCAAAAATACCTATTTGTTCTGTAGTTAGTCTTTTAAAATTACATGAAGAGGCTGTGTGGCCTTGGGTAGCCTGTCAGGCAGAGGCAGGAATTAAAGGAAAAATAGGACACTATGAGTTTATTGATTGGAACCCACAGGGAGAAATCACTGGCAGGGTAAAAAACACAAACCAATCGCAGATCCTAAATTGGACATATCCAGATGATGTTACTGTACATTCTCTACCTGTACAACTCATAAGGTTGTCTGGCATATCAATAGGGATGACTGGGCCTGGAATGGCACCTAACTTAGGGCCAGTCATGTCTGGTTCACGATAAATCTCAGGTGGAAAATCTATGGTGGACAAGTAGGACCAATACAACAATCTTTTTGGAAATTGACCCTAACTTTTATAATAGGGAGTAGATGGATTGGCAAAAACATAAAATCAAATAATAAGGAAGTTCATTTGCTAAAACATTACAAAACTGTCCAAACTTCCATTTTGCATTTATAATCCATATGTATTCACATATGGCACTGTGTCTTGGAATGTAAGTTCTTTTAAATGCTGAAATTGTACCTTGAGGCGCTGTGTAAAATCAGGTTCTGTTTATGGACAGACATTATTAATAAAGTGTTGCATGCCAGGAGTCTGAGTCCCTGTTAATCTCACTGAAATGAGGTCCTATTCTACTGCTTCACACTTGCTACATATATTAGTGAAATATCTGACCCACAGGATAAAAAGAATGCTTGGTTTGATTATTGCAGGAATTGTTTCCCTGGTTCTCCTAATTCCCAGTGTGGCAGTTTCTTCAGTGGCCATCAGGTGTTTTGTACAAACAGCTCATTTTATAGATAATTGGCTAAAGACTGCTGATGAAGCATGGAAAATCCAATATAACATAGATGCTAAATTATAGCGCAAGTCCCTGGAGTCCTAGGAATGTGCCTGACATATCTCCAACTCAGGAGTTGTAGTTGGGTCCACCTAGACTTTCCAATTTGGGTAGCATCTAAGATTCTTGCACATGTCTTATTCCTCATTGCCATCCCTTACCAGACTCCCTGGGTAGCAGAACAGTGTGACTCAACTGGGCATGTCAGAAACAGAAGCCAACAGGAAGACCCAGGAATTGGAAAATGTGGGCTTAAGTCTACTTACCTAGAGCAGCATAAGAAGGTTTTTTACTTGTGAAGAAGTAAGACATACAGATTGGCTTCAAACTAGAAGAGAAGCAGGGAAAAAGAAAAAAATATGTATACACAAGATAGTTAAGATAGTTTTACATCTAGCTTCTCTTAGTTCTTTGAAAAGAATGCTTTGTACTAATATTGTTTAGACAAGATATTATGCCTATATCTTGTACTCTGATTAATTAGGAAGACAACAATATACAATGTATCTATTATGGTAAGGCTCTTACTAACCTATTTGGAAACTCAAAATGTGTCAACTATTGTAACAACTAATGTATCAAGTACTGTAACTGTCCTACTAACCTGTTTCATTGTTTGTTTATCCTTTTTCTCTTTAAAATAAACAGAGAGGCAGGAAATCAGAGCAGGAGCCACTTGTGGTTAAAGCTCCTTACCTTATCCTCCTTACCTTATCACATTTTTAGGATGGGCTTGTGGGGACAATATCCCCCAGTTCCTGAATATTGATAGCACTTTGTGTCTTTTATACTTGAAAGTCAGTTTTGTTGGATATAAAATATGTGGTTCATGTTTTTTTCTTACTGTATTAAATATAGTTTCCTGGTTTTTCCTGTTGCAAAAATGATGATAATCTATTTTTATTTCTCTTAAGATAATGTTGTGTTTACTGAAACGCCTACAAGATTTTTTTAGTAGAAATTTAATAATTTCAATAAAATGTGTTTTGGAGTTAGTTTTTCTGGGCTTGTATTCTCAGTTGCATGGTGTATATTTTCAATACAATAGTTATAAATTTATTTTTATTTTTATTTATTTATTTTTTTTCTTTTTGAGACAGGGTTTTGCTGTGCAGTTCAGGCTGGCCTTGATCTCACTTTGTAGCTTAGGCTGGCCTTGAACTTGCAAAGATCCTCCTTCCTCAGCCTCCTGAGTGCTGGGATTACAGGCGTGTGCCACCATGCCTGGCTGTAAATATATTTTTAAATAAAGAAGATTATCTTGAAATACAGTTTTTAGTACCTCTGTGGTATCTTCTTCTACAGGGATCCACCTGTATGTAGGATTTTCTTTACTTGTCTTTAATATTAGTCATTTTTCCCCTTGAATCTTCTTTCTCTCTGTTTTCATAAAAAACCCATTTTAACATTTTTTTACTATTTTAAAATATTTACTATCTTTTGTTGCTGTCCCTTCATGTTTCTTGAAGTTTAGTTTTCATTTCTCACATGGTTTTTAAAATTTCTGAGTTTTACTCATTTCATCTTATTTCTGAATTTCTTTTGAATTGCAATTTTTATTTCCCTTTCATGTTTTCTATCACTTTAATCCTCAGTGGAAATCACAGTTTCTGTCATGGGAGGCCGAATCCCTGGCAGTTTTATAGTGTCCAGATGGCTACTATTCTGGGTCTCTGTTTTCTTACATAGTAACAAGTTTGAGTGAACAGTTGCATATCTTATTTTACAAAAAAATTACTTTTCACTGTAGTTCAAAGGACATAAAATTTGCAATCTTTACCACTTTTGATGGACAACTTAGTAATGGTAAATACGATCACATTGCTATGTAGTTATCATCATCCATCCATCCCCAGAACTTTTTATTAGTAGATTGGTCTCCACTAATAAAAACTTCCTTCCCCCTGCCCCCAGCACACACCATTCTACTTTTTGTCTTCTATAATATCATCAATAAAGATGTCATCAGCAATCTAAGCATTCTAAAAGCCTGAATAGTTTAAAGGGCAAGAACTGAAAATCTTAAAGGGAAGCAAAATTTCTATATCACCCGTATTATTTCTACATCCACATTTTTTTCTACAGCATGCATATTATTTGAGTATAAATTATTTTAAAATTAATTTTATAAAATTAGCATAATATGAAGCCATAACTTGATAAACTTACTACTTACCCCAAGCTCCCAATAATTCAACCTTATTTAATGCAACACTTATTAGTAAAAACTAGCCCACATTTTTATGGGTTGAGTTGTCTCCTCGCAATACAATATTTTGAAATCCTAGCTCTTAGATCCTCAGAATGTGGTCTTAATTGGAAATAAGATGACTTTGGATGTAATCAGTTGAGACGAGATCACACTTGATGAGGGTGGACCTTTAATCCTATATGACTGAGGTCCTTTTCTTACATACACAGATACACAAGCCTGCTGTATGAGGACTCAGACATGAAGGGACAGCAGACATATGAAGACAGAGGTGGAAATTGGAGCAATACCATCACAAGCTGATGACATGTGGGAATCCTGGAAGCTGGAAGAAGCAAAGAAGGTTCTTCTCCAGAGCTTTTGGAGGAAGTAGGCCCTTTGAATATCTTGGTTTTGGACTTCAGCCTCCAAATTTGAGATAATAAGCTTTTCTTGTCTTGAGCTACCCAGTTCGTGGCACTTAGTCACAGCAGCCCTCAGGAACTGTTGCACAGTCAAAGCAATATTTTTATGATATTAATATGATATGTACAAATATGTCTTACTATAGGAATTAAATCGTGATTTAAATCAGAAAACATATTAATATATCAACTAATTTTTTTGGAGAAGAATGTGTATAAAATCACCTTGATAAAAGGGATTTGATTAAAGCTATGATTATATTCCTAGAAAAATGCTCATCTGCATGCACTACACACAATGTATGTCCTATGCCTGTCTGTCTGAGAAGCCTAAGAGAATCCTTTGAAGACTACAAGAATGAATACAAAAGAAGAAGAATGGCTAATAAAGAAATGCACCCAAATCAATGGCTTTTGTAAATGCCAAACGATAGAAACAGTTAGAAAGCATAATAAATAAAATGGTTTCATAACAGCAACTAAACATAAATTTCTGGAAGTAAACTTAAGCAATATGCAATTCCGTATGAAACAATCTATAAAATTTTACTGAAAGAAATAAAACAAGACAAATGAATGGAAGGATTATTAACTTGACGTTACAAAGATGCCATTTTCTCCTAATTAATCTGAAAGTGAAATCCCAGGCAACATCTGAAGCAGAATCTAAAAGGTTATCAGATGACAGAATGAACAAATAGAACATTAAAAAAAATTTCCACACAATTAAGAGTAGTTAGCTCCATTAGATGTGAAAATATTTTCTAGAGTCAAAATTAAAATTGAGAGTGATTTAAGTCAAATAGAGAATGGAAGATTAGTCCAGCACCTTGCAGTAGGTGTGAGACATATGCTCTGGGTGGTTCTTAGTGTCAATGTAGAAAAGCTGAGTGAGCCAATAACCATTAGAGAACCAGTGATTAAATTTGTAGGGAGAAAAATAAATTCAGTCTTTAGCTCAAATGACCAAAAAATGTACAATCAGGACTGAGTAAATATTGAAAGAATGGAGGCATATATGCATCAAAGCATGACGAAAAAAACTGTGATTTTTTTTCCCTATAGTACAGTAGTGGGATGAGTCAGGCCTGCTGGGCTCTTGTAACTGCAGAAAGCTGAAAGGAAGCGCGGGTGTGCAGTCATTGGTTCCATCCTTACCTGGTAGGGAGTCCCGGACAAAGTACTCATCTATGTTTTCTCATTTTCTCACCTCTGAAATGGGAATGATGAGTCCCTACTTTGTGGCAATTATAGCAAAGATGACATAAAATCACATGTAACTTGCTAAAAACAGAGCATTCTAAAGACATTAGCTGTGCTGTTGTTTACATAATAGTTAAAATTCCTCACAAAAACTATCCCAATACAAGGAGGGAATATTAGAGAAAGATTTGCATTGCAGTGAGCCAGTGGCAAGGAGGAAGGGAAGCTACATCCATCAGCCTAGCCTGTGCAAGGAGCAAGAGAGGTGGGAGGCAGGGTGAACTTCAGATCTATAGCTCCCCTCTTTCCTCTGAACTTCAGGTCACAAAGGAGGAACTGGCAGCAGAGCACCAGCAGCATAGGCCCAGCAAGGGCCAGGCTTATATTCTGCCAAACACCAGCTGAGCATGGAGATGATGGAGAGAGTGCTGGGTTCCCCATATCAGAGTAGGGAGATCCGGATTCCTAGGTCCTAGGCACACTTAGACATTAACAATCCTGGTGACAGATGGCTGGGGCTACTACACGGAAAGCAAAGAAGATAGGATGTTTTTGTACTGTTCCCTGTGTTTTCTTAATCACTTGTGACAGATAAAATCCAAAGAAACCTATGGCTTCACACTTATTCCAGAAGAATGTAACCACCTTTGAGCATGTTGACAAGGTCCAGGGCCCATACAAAGTCCAGATCATGGGCGATTGGTTGGGAAAACCTCCAGGTCTCAAAAGCAACTACACAAAAAACATTTCATCTAGGGAGCAAAAAGGAACCCTTGTTCCTTGCAAGTGGTCAAAAGAGCTCACTTTCCTTGTAAAAGAACTTTGACCTTAAAGGAAAAGAATGATATTTCTTGAAAATTCATTTCATCATAAATATATAACCCGAGACCTAAGTCAGTGCAGCTGCCATCTTGGTGCTTGCTCACCTTCACGCTTGAAGGAGTATCTTTTTTATTGCTCTAAAAAAATCTATCATTTTGCCATAAATTCTGCCTGTACTCTATTTGACTACCTATATTTCTTGTTTGAAACCTTTTGTCAATGGCACAAAGAACCAAGGAACAAATGTCATTGGTTCTTTGCAGTGTTAGGACCTGCTTTCCCAGTGACACACGGGCTCTAGGACCTGGCTGTACAGTCTGGGCTGAGACAGCTGCATATTTCAGTGGAGTTGTCTGAGATCCTAGTGCATGATGAGGTGACTCTGTAGAGAGGAAGACAAAGCTGACACCAATGGGCTCAGAAGAGATGCTGGCTCTGGAGGGACCCAAGGGAGGTCACAGCTGCCCCTGGGTCTCAGCGTAGGGAGAGAGACTAGGTCACACCAGCTTTAATATCAGCCTCAGCTTCAGCCTCCAGCAGGGCAGGAAGCCACCGTCTAGGGCAGAGCTTTCCTCTTTCCTGGGGGATGTGGCCATCATGTCCTGCTCTCAACAAAGCACACCCTCTGAGGTGTCAGGACCTGAGCAGGCAGGCTACTGAGTTCCAGGACTAAACTATGACTGAAATCAGGCTGAACATTAGTTATTTACCCTTCCTGCCTAGCAAGGAAAGACTTTTGAGAAAGGCTAGATTAGATATTGGCAAAATGAATGAGCTGCTTGGGGATATAGCTCTGAGGCATAGTGCCGTGTGGTCCTGAGTTCAATTTCTGGTACCAAAAAAGAAAAAAGAATGAGCCCCAACTTTTTCTGAAACTGAAAATTGCAGGGAGAAATTCAAATTTTGTAAAAGGTAAATATATTAATAGAAAGATCTCTTAGCTTAGGCATTAAAAAAAGAACAAAATCTCCCCAAAGAAAAGTAGGTAAAAGAACATGAAATAAAAATGTAAATATATAAGAAGTAAAAATAAAGTAATGGTTATTGGATTCACTCAGATGGAAGCAGTGGGTACTTCAGCCTTCTGCTGTGTCACTGGATCAGGCAGACTGGTACAACCTCCTAGAGTGAGCACCATGCCCATCTGTACACTGTAGCACAGCCATGCATTTTCCCCTCCCCTCCCCTCCTGGGCATGAACCTCTAGTCATATTCATTCAGGACTGTCTGGGTTAGGAGCAGAGACAGAAACTGCATCTCAGGTCTTCCCAAACTGAAAATCTATTATATAGGAAAAAACCCTCACAATAATATAAAACTATCAAGAGAGAAAGAAATTATCACCAGTGGCAACCAACAGAGAAAGAAAAAAATAATTGAATGTAAAGAATTTCTACAACAGCCAACCTGAGAAACCCTAGTCTGGTCTGGAGGTGGAGAGGGCTGCGGCAAGTGGCTCTGCTTTCACCTAGCCTCTGGGCAGCTTGACTGCAGGGCAGAAAACAGGATCCCAAGGCTTTTCCATGCAGGCCTCTCACAGCTCACCGGGTGCCTCTAGCATCCTCTTTGCAGAAGAGTTGGGATACAGCTGCTGAGAAAACTGGAGGGCAAGAGAGACCTGAGAAATTGGCTCCTTCCTCAAAGGTGAACATTCAGGTCACTGAAGTCATTTGTTAGGGATCAGGCCAGATCCAGTGGAGCTCCCAGGCATGGGGCAGTGGTTTCTGGTTCCCATGCACCCTGAGAGGCCAGAGGATCCCTGCAGGTAGGTAAAGTCAACAGTGCTCACCAAGTCCCTGGTTCCTGGCACTGGGCTTACATCCTTACACTCCTTGCATGGTGAAATATCATTAAAATGAATACGTGAACCACCAGAACGAGATTTGAGGTGTGACGTGTTAGGTGAGTAGGAGCAGGGCTTGCTCAACTTTGCCTATGAGATGCTCCCTGTTCAGCAGAACATCTGAGGTGCTCCCTAGACAGGGTCAAATCTGAGATGCTTCCTGTCCTGAAAAGGTTCTGAGATACTCCTAAAGTGGTAGACACCATGTTGTAACTTTTAATCCTGATCTCTAGCCTGGTCCCTCATGAAGTGAAGTGTGTTCCTGCTGCCTTTGTTTGCACAATCCTGGCTCTGAGAGGGCCCTTTCAGCACACTTCCTCCTTACCCTGACTGCATCATTAAATCTTCATAGCAAATCTCAAATAGAATTCATTTTAGTCTATAAAAATAGAACTTCTTTACTCCAAAACTTGGTTTTGCAGTACCAAGATTTTTCCAAAAACTTTTAATGAATAATTTGTTCTCCAATACAAAGTTTTGGGACTTTCCTAATGACATATACCACATGGCTTTTTAATTGTTTCTTGTACTTGATCCATTGTCATTGAACTTCTCTGTCCTGAGGGAATGTTTTAAGAGACCTGCCTGGAAATCATATCTGAGTGATGCTTAGATATAAACCACAAATGAAGGGGACAGCTGACTTATTATATGAGGGGATCATTCATTCTACACATTAGAGCAGAGTTATCTGTAGAGTCTCAATTTTGTAATCATTTACAATTTAAATGAGCCTCTTCTTATTGAATCATAGCATATTATGCCACTGGGTCCCTCAGCTGATATCTAGACTAGGATAATGCTTTTTTTAAAATGTAGCCTCCCCACCCTTTGAATTCTAGATTTCAGTTAAGGAGTTCTGCATGATTTCCATGGTCTATGGTAACATTTTCTTACTTCAAACTGCATATCAAGTCTGAGTTTAAAATAGCCAACCCCAGCTGAAGGATCGCATGGTTTCACAACCTAATTATAAACACTTAGTGATCTCTGAAGATGAAGCAAAACAAATAAATGCATCTCACTGGCACAGGAACGGTGCTTTTATAGCAAATGCTATGTGCAAGGAAAGTAATTAAAACAGGGCATCATTCTAATCCATCATGATAAAGCACAGTGTGATCATACCTTAAAAAACAAACCCTATGAGAGTTCTTGGCCTTTTGGAGGGCAGTGGGACCTTGAAAGAGAGACCCAGCTACTGAATTTGGGAGCTGGCCCGACACCTCCCCCTGGTTGTGGGTTTCTCCTAACGAACAAAAAACACCTACATCTGTGGTGCGTTGTTCATCACTGAGGTGAAATTCACTTGCTCAGCCACAAAGGGGTTCCCCCGTCTTGGAGGTGCCAGGTGGAATTTACCAAGCTAGAGAATGGACTTCCCTGGGGTTGGGCTGAATTTTAATCACATTACTTCTTCCTTCCTTCATCCAGTATCAGAGAATTCTCACTTCCCTGCTTGTGGAGATGTCCCAGGGTGATTGTCATGTGTTCCTGCTGAGCTGTTTCTCATCTAACAAGCTCCTGGCCAAGGTCCTCAGCCCCTTAGGCATCATAGGAAGATAAACCTTATCCTACTGGCCACTCCCCTGATCTGGCCTCTGTGACACCTGTGGATACACAATAGGGACTTCCTTGGTGGTCATCACTCTCATGTTCTTACCGCTGAGACCATCAATGTGAGCCAGCCGACCTGTCTGCTCAGGTGGGCCCTCTGTTCTAGCCTGCTGTGGTGTCTGTGTGTTTTGCAGCACTGGAGCTTTCCTGCTGTTCAGGTCTCAGTGGAGATGTTCTCACCATGGGAAGACATGCCCACTGCCTTTCCAGTGCCGCCCCTCACTGCTCTGATTCCCATGATGCCTGTGTGTTTCTTCAGGGTACTTTAAAGAATCTGAACTTGTTTGAAATTGGCTTCCTTGTCTATTTTGTCCTTCACTGAAACAAAGGTTCTGTGAGGTTTGGGTCTGGCTTGCCGTCCTCACAGGGGATACAGCTTCTGATACCTGGCTGTGCTTTTAAAGGTTTCAAGTGATGAGTTCTTAATAACCTTTGCTATTTCTGCATGAGAAAGCCAAGCTATCTTGGCTCTCCTCTGCGCACCTGCTAGGCTTTCTTCTTGCCCTTTCTTTAGGGCTCTGAGAAGAATGTGGACAAGCTGTGAGCCAGTGGGTCTGGACAGAACTATGGCAGGCCCATGGTGGATCTGTGGCCACCTTGGCTCACTTGGGGTCCCTGTGTTATTGAGCTGAGGATCAAGACCCAAAGACCCTCCAGTTCCTGCCTGATTCAAACCAGGAGCAGCCATGTCCCTGCATCTGTGTGACATGAAGTAGCCATTTTTTTCTACTAGTTTTCTTCTTTGAACTGACTGAAGGCATTACTGTGCTCCACCTAGAGTTACTGATCACCTGTGAGCCCTCGTGTTCTCAGGAAATAGCAGCATTTCAAGAGGAAAGAAATATCGTATACTCACGAGAAGCACAGGTCGAATTAAATGTAGCACAAGACAAGGAACGCTTCTTCCAGAGCTCAGCACACTACCCATGCAGATCCAACTCTAGTACATGTCACCTGTGTCCTGGTCCCAAGTAGACTCTGTGCAATGCAATCTGAGACTACAGGTCACTTGTAGATACACTCTGTCTTCTGAAACCCCTAATGACAGGAGATTTCCTTCTACTTTTTTATCCTTCCTTTTTTTTTCTTCTTTTCTTTTCCTCTCTCCTTTCTTTCCTTCCTTAATTATTTTTGCTTGAGGATGGGGGTGGAATGCAGGCCTCACACATGCTTCGCAGGCACTCTCCCACTGCACCCAAGATTTGGCCATCTATTTCAGTCGTTTTCACATCTGAGAGCTGTAGCTCCAGCCCACTGACGCTCTGTGAAGGCATCACATGCTCCTCTGATCTCAGCATTGTGCTGCTGTAGCTTCATCCCCTTCATCAGGTCCTGGTACAGGCTGAGTACTCACAGCTCCCCTCCCGTAGAGTGTGGAATGTCAGCTTCCTGAGCTTCATTTTGGGAGTATGAGGACACTGGTCTGCCCACAGTTGGTCCTCTGATTAGATAAACTGTTTATTGGATAAGGGGGTTGCCCCAGTGAAATACCCAATGTTCCCATCCTTATAACAAGTAGCAGAGGCCAGTGATAGCAGTTTTGTCCAAATGGAGGCTCCTCATTACAGAGCATGGGGAGTGTCAGGGGTAGTAGTTCCATCCTTCATGAGAGGACAAGAGTCTGACCGGGATTTGGTGGAAGATTTTCTGTGGCTTCTCCTGCATGCAGCCTGAATGGGGCTAGTGCCACTCACGCAGAGCTGAGAGAGAGTAACAATCCAAACACTCAATGACATTTCCTGGGTGTCTGGACACAACCTCACCTGAACCCCTGCAGACCTCTAGGGCCTTTGTTTAGGAGGATATCATGCTCCCTTTGTGGTGTGTGCAGGAAGAACCTCTCTATCTGTATCCCTGGAGCATCCTCTTCAGTCAAATTCCCACAGGCTGAACCTCATCTCCCAAATTTCAGATTGCTCTAGAAACATCTTATGTGAACTCCCTCTCTACGAATAAGGATGGAGAAAAACAGCAGGTTCATCTTGTGGCTCTAATGGACAGGTTCAGGACCAGTATTTCCCCTGACCTTAGCAATCCTAGGGTGTGAGTCAGTGGTAAACTGGAGGACATGTCGTTTACCTTGAGCAGAAACGATAGTAGATAAAAGACTAAATGTAAAATAAAGCCACAAAGTTAGCAGCAGCTAAACCTCTGAGAAGAGTGATTAATGGTTTGTTAGCATTTATAAAAGTAAATGCTTAACCACTTATTATGACTGATTATGCTAATGCAATGGGATAATATATAGGAGATGAAGTTTGAAAACGAAAAACATGCTGGGAATCATGGAGGGTGGTGTGACAATGTGTCTCTCCAGACTGAGCTCCTCCTCTTCCTGTGGCGTGCAGGGGCTACTTTCAGGTGCAGCTGCTGCTAGCTGACTCCAGCTGAGCTTGGGTAGGGAATGCCTGGTCACAGAAACTAGGCTAGGTGGGCTTCTGGCCTGCTTACAGAGAAGTATAAGAAAGAGGATAGGGCTCTGCTTACCCTATTGGATTGCTCCCCTCCAGTCGCATTTTCCTGTGCATCTATGGAAAGGAAAAAAAAGCATCCTGCTCCCTTCCAGAGAGAAAGGAGCAGAGGTTGCCTTAGAGGGTAAGATAGGGAGTTCAGCAGGCTGGTCAAGGGCTGTGCTCTGGTGCAGAGTGTAGAGGGCCAGGCTAACTGTAGGGCCTTGGCTAGGGTGGAGAGCTCCTTGCTCACCTGCCCAGGTGTTTCACAGAAGAGATGAGCAGGCATTAAGTGCTGGCTGATTTCCTCTTGGATTCAAGGTAAAGTAGATGTGAACCTACCAAAGATCAATGGGGCTGGCCCCAGAACCAAGAGATTCAGATGATACCAAGAAGCATGTCCCCCTACTGAAAAGTGGACTATCCTGAAGTCCACTCTTATCCTGAAGAGAGCTGAGAAATCTAATCTTGCAGGATCTCATAAGGTCAGTGGGTTTCATTTTAATGGAAACCCTTGAAGCTAGAAGGAGATGTTCTGTTATTTTCCACTAGGAAAGTAAGAAAGGAAGGCTGGTGCCCATCCTGGATCTCTGCCCCGCATCTCCTCTGCATCCTAGCCCTGAGCCCAGCAAGAAGCGCCCTGCAGGGGGACAGTCTACTCTGGCCTGCCTGGCTGCCTCCTGCCCAGGCTTCTTTTCACTGCCCCCTGGCCTCTCCCCTATTGCACAGTCATTACACATGAGACTCAAGTGACTGGGACCACATGTTCTGTGCATACCAGGTAGTATGGACTCTCAGGACCTCCTTTCACTACATGAGACAGAACTGTATATTATTCACCATATGGCAAAGTGGAACTCCTCTCTCCATTTTTCAGGTAAAAAAAACAAGGATAAATGATATTAAACAATTTGCCCAAGTCCACTTCCAGGTGTGAACAAAGTCATAGTAAGAAGACACAGCAATCCATCTCTCTGTTTTTCCTACCATGCCACGCTGCTGGTTTGGATCATATATATGGTTCAGATTAAGCCCAAGGGGAGGCTCCTTGGACAATCAGCGGTCACTCACACTAAGCCCAGGACATCTGAGATATGTCTCTGTTGCAGGAAAGTCCCACAGCTGCTCAGTGACTGTTACCACTTCTATTGGGTTTCCAAACATGGAGTTCTCTAACCCTCAGTTGCTTCCACCTTTCTTATACTTTTGTGTAAGTTCACACAGAGATGCCTGCTTGCACACTGTACATGCATGCACAATACATGCATGAAAACACATGCACACACATGAAGACAAATATACACAGATGTTTGTATGCACAAACACACACATATGCACACGCATGTATACACAGATATTAAGTGTTATGGATTATATGAGGCCATAATTATAGATTTTTTTGCTTTATTATTTTTACTATTTAAAATGCCTGCTAATTAGCCATGCCAAGTGCTCTGTGACCAAGCTGTGAAAAAGACTCATGTTTATTTTGTGTCTGAAATACAGACATTCAAAATGAAATTAAAATTAAAATTATTGGCAATGTCACTATCTAAATTGGCAGTGTCACTATCTAAATTCTCTTCCATTTGCATATTTATAAATCACTTTTGAAATTTTTAAAGGCAGACTTTTTGTACTATGAATAATTGAGTCATACTATATATGCTTGTAGTAACTGGCATTCTCCCTGGAAAGTACATGTGGATGGCATAAATAAACACCAACACAGATGTTGTGATATCCCAGGAGGGGCAACTGTCTTGGTTGTTTTGTACCACATGAGGCACTTGTACAGCTTTTTGTGCCTCCTATTAAAAGGTAGAAACATTTCCAAACAACACATCCCCAAGGGACAGCCCTGGTATGCAAACCACTGATGGAGGTGTCCCCTTTGATGGCTGCTTATTATTTGTTCCTGTAACTCTACCAGCATTCCTTTGTCTGAAGTTTATATTGAGTTCTTTACTGGCATAAGGAATGTGCCATGAACTTCTGGTGCACACATCTTTGCATGCTTCTCTGATAATTTCCTTCTTCTGAATGATGGAGGTAGATTGCTGGGTATGCCTTTTAAGGGTTTTTGTTAACACATTACTAAATCATTCCCCTGGAAAAGTTGTATAATTTTATATTTTGCAGGCAGCAGAGAGCCAATAAAAACAAATTCTTAAACCCAGGTTTGTCCTTTGTTTTTTTAAAATTTATTTTAAAAATAAAAGAAGGAAAACATATTAACAAACAGACATCCATTTACAAAATAGCA
>NW_004955477.1:9100787-9114989 GCF_000276665.1 Chinchilla lanigera | reverse complement strand
CAGAAACTTTTCAGTAGGATGAGATTCCAGCTGTTGATTCTTTGAAGTATTTCCTGTGAGGTTTGTTTTTGGGGTTTCAAGTGAGAAGACAGTGTTTTCTTGTGTAAGTGTATAATCTCTGACTTTAGTATCACTGATGAGTTCACCACCAATCTCTGGATTTCATTGTGACCCTGAATTTGCTCCTTAGAGGTTTCTTTTCCTTTGGAAACCATCTCTGGAGCTGTAATACTCAGAGTAAACAGATCACCTGTATCAGATCCTGTGGGCAATCGTTCAAACACAGACTTGTCGTGTCAGAATATCCAGGAATCTCACTCTCCATATCCTCAGGTTCATAGATACTGCTGTGTTCTTTCCCATAAATAACCTATCCCATCAGTAAGGCTCTTTTTTGATTGAACTCTCAGGAAACACACTGCACATACAGATCCCACCCTCAGTGTGGAACAACTCATAGCCTGTCCTGATCTGCAGTGAGTAGGGGTAGTGACCTGAAAGTCCAGCTTCACAGTCCCCAATGTTGGGACAGAGCAAGGATGACTTTTATGTGTTTCTTTGCCGCAAGTCTTCCCAGAGCCTTTATCAAGATGGTGCGAACTAGGAAGAAGGGGAAAATACACTCAGCCTTTCTTGCAACCTCATTGGAAAAGTGGCATGGAAACTCAACTTCCACCCTCGCAGTTCTTCTTTGCAAGGCTTGGTTTCCCTTGGGGACTAGAACATTCTGCTGGAAAGCTACATTCCTCAGTCCAGGCCCTTCTAACACTGACATAAATTTACTCATCTCTTAGATCTTGATATGATGCAATGTTTGAGAAGGTTCAATGTACCTTCTTTATTTGGAGGCACAAAATAGTAACTAAGTAAATTTAACAGTACAGCATGTCTGCAGAAATGTTATATAGCTGTTTTTTGACAGCTTCTCACAGCCTTATAATCTCTCCTTCATGAATTGTAGGCTCCTTAGTCACTCTACAGGAATATCATTTCTGAGCTACAGTTTCCTAGGTATGAAGCAGTACAGTTTTCGTGAATGCATGAAACTGAAAGTGGGACATACATGTCTGATTTTGGCTACGAACCTAACTAGTTGTCTGACTCTGGATACAATCCTCACCTTTTTTTCTGTTAAAATTCTCTCCGTTCTAAGGCAGATATTAATTTACATTCTTCTGGGATCTGCTTTATGCTTTGACAATGTCATTGGTCTTTGGAAAGAAAAGATGAGTGTCAACATGATACTTTTTACTCCAGTGGTGAGGTCCTTGAAGATAGGGTCACAGGTGTCACTAATGAGCACTGGGACTTGTCCTGGAGTCATCTTGTGAACTGAATCAAGAATGTTCAGAAGATTCAGGAAAGTTCATGGTTTTCTGAAAGAGAGAAGTGTATTTTATTCAAATGGATACCGAGTCAGTTCCTGATTACCATGTGAGACCAAGCATCGTGTATCTAAATAACTGAAGTGAGAGATTTTGTTATGTATTTCTTGATTTAAAAAATAGATGTGGCAAGCTGCATGAGATGCAGAACTGGGCAGACAGCTTTGAAGGACCTCTGCAATTAAATTCTCTACTTCAGCATACTGAGCTCCGATGTTCCCACACTAGAAAAATTGTTCAGTTCACCAAATAGCTATGAGGAGTAGGAGTCTCTGCTGTCTTTCCTTGAGCTTGCCTGGAATATTCCTTCTTCCCAGGGAAGATAGACCTCTGTTAGGGGCTCATTTCACCTCTCCAGGCTCCAAATGCATCCTCTCTTACCTTGTGTTCTGGCTTTTAATACACATGGCCCCAAGTACTAGATGAATAGAGAGTCAACATGTGAAAGCCCTTGCTCTGTTAAACAGATGGTAACAGTACTACAGACTAACAGTTACAAAATTTCCTTGGGAAAGTATACAGATTAGCTCTTTTAGCATGTAGCAACCCTCCTGAAGAGACTTTTCCAGTCCTCTAGATGTTGGAAATCAGATCCATATGGGTCTCAAGCAGTGAGATCCCTCGGAGCTGGAATTAGCCCTTCCGGACCCAACTGCAGCAGTTTTACAGTAACCAGCAGTTTTACAGTTTACAGTTACCAAAGAGATTCTGGTATTTCATTCTCAGATCAGGGACAATAGCAGCAGTAGCACCAGCAGCAGCAGAAGCACCAGCAGCAGCAGCATCACCAGCATCAGCGGCAGGAATCCTATGAGACTGTATCTGGCTGTTTCTCCAGGGTGCAGGGATCCTGAATCCGCAGCTTCCAAAATATGGAAATCTCTTTTCAGAAAGGTGAGTCTACCCACACCAGGAGGATCTACTGTCTGCAGAGAAGAGCCTTAACCATTCTGGTAGTCATAACTCATGGAGTCTTTGAATCTCTTTTCCTCATGCTATGAGATTCCTGGCATCTATCTCAGCTTTTTCTAGGATAAGGGATCATGGAGTCCAGCTAAAAGCCAATCAGCTAAACCCATTGCCACATGACTAAGCTAGCATATTGAATCCCAAATTGTTGCTAAATTCCCAGATTTCTCAAGTTAAACTTTATCTGAATGTGTCTCTCTTTCTTGTGGCCATCATCCTTAGAACTCATACCTACATGTGTTTTTCACATTTTACTTCTGATCTAAATTAGTAAGTCTTGGGATTTTAATAGACATGTTTACTTCTTCTAGGTTTGATGCTGTAACTGGTTTCCTAGCTTGTGAAGAGAATCTGCTTCTGATTATAAGTTCAAAAAATGAAGGGTGTTAGCAATGGGGCAAAAGAGTGGCACCTTTTTTCAATATAACAGTCCCTGGTGAGGGGTAAGAGGTTGCTACATTTGGTGAGGGAAGCTGAATGCATTGGTGGTTTTGAGTCCTTAATATCATCTCAATTCTTTAAGATAGCTTTATTAAAAATTTCAGCTTTCTTCTCTTTCCAGTCAACACTTCAGTTTTCATTTAAGAAACCATAAATAAAACTCCCCACTTACCTTTTAATTCAACAACCTGAAGAATCAGATTGTGTTTGGTTTTTAAATAAAAGGCATTTACTTAGGAAAGTCACAGAACTTTGTTTCCAGTAATTTTAAAGTAAGAATTTTCAGCTTTGAACAGTTCTGAATTCCTATGTTCATGCCTTGGCTTCTAATGGCACCTAAATCTGAGTACAGGAGATAGTGTGAGTGTTTCAACACTTTGTACAGTCAGCTTCCTGTGTCTCATGTATTAACGCACGCACTAGCTCATGACGTCCCAGATTCCATTCTTGTAGACTTTGTAAGCACAAGTACTTCTGATAAGAATTATACTCAGCTCACAGAGTCTTTAAGAGAGCCAGGGAACCAAGCAGAGATGCTTCACATGTGGGAGCAAGATAGTCAGAACAGACAGCTGACCACCTGAGAATAGTCTATTGGAATTCCCTTTCTGTCTCACTGGTCACAGGTGCCATCATTTGACCTTGAAGATCTGGACTTTGACACCCGCTCACAGCCCCTCCTAGTTATGGACATGGCTCTCCACTGCTTTGGCAACAGGATGGGTTTCATTTCACATGAGCTGGATTTGAGATTCCTTCAGTTCTTCACAAAGGGCCTCCAAAGGAGGAGGAGTATCTGAGCCTGGAGCTTATGAATGTGCAAGTTCTGGGCTGGAACTCGCTGATTTTTATTATTATGTTTCTTCTGGGTAATTGAGGTTCCCGGTGAATTCTGTTTCTTTGATTTCTTTTCTGTAGAGAAGAGAAGATTTTATCCTGAGGATTTGTCAGGCACTTGCTTATGATTGACATTGGCACTTTTTAAAAAGTATTGTATTTTATGAGAACTGTCAGCTCTTGCCTCAGAAGAAGACTTTTTATGCTTTGTGGCACACTCGGTGTCATTTCTGTCAGCTCCAGGACCACATTTATTGCGGGCTTATTAGTTCCAAGTGCCTGATTCACTGAATTTTGAATATGATGTCTGCAAGTTTTTAAGTTTTCTACTTTTATCCCCAGCTGGGAATTCCTCACAAGGCAGACACTAAAAATCAAACTGCCAGCAAGCAGCTTTCCTCACAAGTCCTCAGCTCCTTCCACACTATATCAGTTCATGAGAACCACTGTATTCTCACAGTTCAGCTGGAGTGTAGTAGGTCCTGCCATCTGGGGGTGGCCCATGCTGCACAAGGGGGCAGAAGCCTAGATTGGTTGTTCAGGCCTCATTGCCCTGGTCTCTCTCACTCATGATATCGGGTGGCCCAAAGGTGATGTTGTTTGGCCACAAACCAAAGCTAATGCCCAACCCAGTGCAGTAAAGGTTGCAAGTCAAACAACACCTGGCCTTCCTGGGTGCAGGGTCATCCAGGAGACTCAGGTATCTGAGTAAAAGATCTCTATTCTGCCAATTGGACTACACTCTCATTTTCTTGAATCCTCTGGAAAATTCCATGTGAGCATTTTCTGACTGATGGAACGGGAAAAGAAAATACTGAGTAGGTATCTCTCCAGGACCCTATTACTAGTTGCTTGTAAGGGAGGCGTCAGAAGGCCAGGTTAGCTGCACAAGTGCCCAGTGTGGGGTAGATAGGCAGGGCCTTCCATGAAATCTCTCAGCTGCCACTGTCAGCTTCTCTCTGTTCCTCTTGCTTTAGGAAGCTCAGAGGTGTGTCCACCAGCAGTGCACAGATGAGCGAGGGTTGAGTGACAACCAGGATCATGCCTTTGTCCACAGTGATTTGCAGACTATGACTGCCCGGAGAATTGGCACGCTTAGACCTTCGGGTGAGATTTTTTTTTCTCCTTCATCCATCCTCGCATAGCAACACATTTGTAATATTCTTTGGCTTTCAGTATTATTTCACAGCCCCCTTTCCACATCCTAAGTTTTCTTCTGCTTGCTACAGAAAATGACAAGATCAATTTTTTTCATTTAAAGAAGTGAAGCTTCTGAAATAATTTATCTTCTGGTCTCTTAAAAGCACACATTTTAGAGCTAAATGATATATGATGATCTATAACTAAGTTTTAAAGCTATGTTTCTATAGTACCCAATGGTCACATTAACTAACACATATTTCTTCACATGGAGACAAAACTGAAATACCATTAATGCTCAAAAATGTAAATAGTTTCACTGTCTGCTTTGACTATGTATCTTTGTCTCTGCCTAGGAAACTTAGATGAATTCCTTAGAGTGTAATCATCCAACTCAACAATATCCAGTCCTAATTTGTGTGTTTTGTATGATAAATGATACAATTACAAAAGCAGAATTATTTAGTCTACATTTGTGTGGTGGATTGACAACAGGTGGTCAGCTTATAAAACTCAGCTGAACTGAACCAGCATGGTGCTGGGTGTAGGAGGCCCACCTAATGCAGAACTGGAGAGGAAGAAGTCTAGAAGCTGTTGGGAAGATGTAGGGAGCTGTCGGTTTTCCTGGAGGAGTTTGTCAGGCTGGCTTTCCTGATAAACTTGGCTGCTCTCATTGGAGGAGGAGCTTGGGACCTCGTTGTTGCTGAGAATGGCTACAGTTCACTTTGGGGGAGTTCTGGTCTTCACTTGGAGCATCGCTTCCTGGCTCTTGAGGGGAAGATGGTGCACTCCTCAGTCTCCTGGAGAAGTCTGTTGCATTGGCTTTTCTGATGGGAACTTGGCTTTCCTCATCATCAGAGCTTGGGACCTCACTGTTGCTGAGGGTGGCTGTGGTACTTTTTAGGGGAGCTCTGGTCCTTATTTTGAGTGTTGCTTCCTGGCTCCAGTTCAGATTCCTCAGTCTGCTGGCACAGATCCTTCATCCTGCAAGCACAGACTTTCTAGCTTCTACCAGTGAGCTTTGGGCCTTCCCAGTGCAGATCTGTGAAACAGGCATGAGACATTGTTGTGTGCTCTTGGCCTCCAGTTGGACTTGTAGAAAGCATTGTGATGGGCTCTTGGTCTTAAGCTGGACTCATGCAGGACATTACCTTGGGATCCAGGCCCTCAGCTGGATTCTTTGGTCTCTAGTGTGTGGACAGATTTTCTGCACTCTTTTTTTGTATATGATTCTTTGGGTGACTGTTATAAATAATCTTATAAAATATGTGTCCTGTGTTATATTGTTCTCCTTGCAAAAACCCCAAACTATAAAAATTTGTTTCAGTAAGTAGCAAAAAGTCAAGTAGATGGGGTTAGAACTTTGCTGGTCTTTCATCCGGTGGCCTAGACTTTCTCCAATTCTGAGCACTTTGCTCTGCAAGGTGTCCTCTTTATGTAACTGACTCCTTTCTGGCTTATAAGCACCTCAAACTGAGCAGTTCATAGCCTTTTCCTGCACTGTCCAGAAAAGGGCTTTGCTTCAAGGGTGGATTTGGATTGAACGATGTTTATGGTAGGTATCATTTTTAAAAACCCATCATAAAGCAATTACAGAAAGCAAGAATATTTTGTCAGCTTAATTGCTGGAAAAACCCCAATATTCATTTATTTAACTTATTTTAGAAAAAGCATTATGTTCATTCCTAGAGACCTGTGTTGCTATCTGTAAGTCTATTCCTATTTTTTTGCAACTATAGCTTATTTTATAAGGCATGCATTATTTTAGAAGTTTATTCAGGATAAAGTTTAAAAAATTAATCAATGCTGGCTTGTTTTTAAGGTGATAAGTTATATATGGCTTCAGAAATACCATCCCTAAATAAAAAATATGGCCCCTGCCAGGGAGTAAAACTTGATTTGTTTCACTGGGAGTAAAATATATGCTTAGAGAAAGCTTAAGGAGCCAGAACATTTTAATTTCTGGCAACCAACGGGCATTCAGATCTTCCCTGAATAAATGAATGAATATATTTGTTGGCATTTTCTGTCTCATTATGACCATAACTTAGTATTTTAAAAATAGTCACTTTGTCCTAACATTGGCCAATGTACTTTAACAGCACTTGAGTATTCAGTAAAATGGGGCCCTTTTGTGAATTTGTTATTTTCCAGAAGTGAAAGAGCAGTATTCATTCTGATTTTCTGCTCCTGTAAAATGTGCTGCAGTATCTGGGCACGTCCCTTTCTTCATTGCTTGGAGGAGAAGCAAAGATCTTCAAACTCTCTTCCCCAACATCAAGACTACTTGTGTATAGCAATCACAGTATTAAGAGAAAGCTTTTTTTATTTTGAAAAGAAAAGAAAAAAAATAACAACAACAAAGATGAAAACAAAACAACACTGACTAGGTTCCAGTGTTTTTCTTAGTCTTGAGGCAGGAGGGTTGTGACGTATGCAACTGTCCATACAGGTACATGGAAACTACCACACTCTCCTTTGGGCTCCCAGGGCTTGATCACTCTCTGTGTGCTCATCCGGGAATCTGTGTGCCTTCCTATCAGATCAAAGTGTCCTGAAGGTACACTTTGAGGCAGGCAGGGCACATCTCCCAGCCCCTGCTGACCCATCTTGCCAGAAGCAAGGCTTCCATGGTGCAACCTGCCTAGAATGCGTTCTCACAAAGATGGAGCAGAGACAAAGGCACTTGCCCTGTTGGACTTTCTGTTTCCCAGTCTTCCATGGCTCTGCTTGATGTACTCATGCCATCTTGTAGATCTGAAGTTTATAGCTTGTCACATCAGAAAGTGCAGTGGTTGAGGATCTGAACAACTTTCAGAAAGCTCAGAGAGGATGGTGGGACTAAGGTCGGAGATGCTATAGACAGCTTAGGGAGAATGACAGCATCTCAGAAGGTGCTTAGTCTGGTGCCAGGGAGATGGGAGAAATGTTCTAACACAGGTGCTATCCAGAACCCAGGAGGGCCCAAACCTGTGGAAACTGTGCCAAGACATTTGCAAATGGAAACAGGGTGTAACATAGGAGCACATGAAGATCCACGCTGAGGAAGAAAAAGAGGAAAGGAAGGAGAGCTCTGTTTGAGGGAAACAATAACAACGTTGGAAATGGTTCACAACCCTACAAGCAGTACCTTTGCAATGGTATGTTTGGAAGGAAAGAATTATCCAGAAAAGACAGACACCTAAGGGAAGATCAAACAACCAGAAGACCAAAGCCTCTGAAGATGAGGAAGACTTAATAAAGCATGAAGGGAAGTGTTTTCCCCAGATCAAAAAGAGCCTCCTGGCCTTGAGGGAAACACAAGGATGGAAATGGTTTCTCTTTCCATTTGTGCTGGTGTTACAGGCAAGGAATCGCTGGTGATGGTGGGCGCCCTGCACATCCAGGCTGTGGGCCAGCATATGTAGATGAGCATATGTGTGTGCGTCCGTGCACATGCACATAGGTGCACACAGCACACATAACTTTGTATGCTATCAAAAATGTAGCTGTGAGTGCAATTTGGGATCTTTTTTTTTTCCTTAATACTGAGGATTTAAAAAATAAATTAAAATGTGAATGAGGACATAGTGACTTATTGACAGTGGCAGAGAAGTTTGGGTCAAGTCCATGTCCTTTTAAAAGACCAGCCTGGGTGAATCCTGGGCAGATATTAAAGCTGAAGTGCCACATGGACTTGGACAGCAGACAGTTTAGATGGCTCGACACAGTGAGAAGCAGCACAGAGGTATAACAGTTTCCTCTGATCTGCAGAACGACAAAGGGACCCTTACTAGCATGGCTGTAGCAGTGAGAAGCCCCGGGGAGGGGAGGTCAGAGGGGACTGAACAGAAGAAACTGGAAGGGGCCTTGACTTGAACAATTTGATGAGACTCATGACACTTCAGAGAATTCCATGCAAAGGCCAGGGATGTAGATTTTTGCCTTGATGTGACATCCACTTGAGGTCATCTGTGAAATTTTGAGTAATTCCCTCAACCTTCCAGGCAAATTCCTAAGGACTTTGGCTACTGCTGAAAGAATTTCTAGCCGTGACTGTGAAAAGGAATTAATTGCATGGAACCTGCTATTTTTCAGATATCCTGGTATGGCCTTTGATTCTATTTTATACAGACAGCTTGGAGTGCTACAGCAATGTGGAATAGAGGAGAGGCTCGGCACTGGACCATTGGAAGAAGACACTCTGCTTTCTGTAGCTCCTCCACATGCAGGGCACAGCTGCTTAACCAAGCGCAGACAGATGCACTTCTAAGAATGGTGGCTTTGTGTATTTTCTCCCATTGCAGCACCTTCTTGTTCCAACACAAACATCTTCTATTGTGCAAAAATGATGTTCTAAAATTGTACTAAGGAAATTGATTTCGCTTTTCACATGCAAAATTGGCAGGCTCTGTGGGAGGGTGGTGGGAAGATTGCTTATGGTTCTGGCCTCAACAGCCCTATTTTGTAGTGTCTCTGCCCATTGCCTGTTGGCCAAGGACAAAAAGGGACTTTTATCCTCTGACTTTGAGAAGCTCTAATCTTATGCCTTTGACTCTATGTGGATTCACTGACCATGAAAACTTATAGGAACTTCTGGCCTTTGCCACCCATCCCCAAACACCCCACCTGCCTGGAAGGCTCCAGAACCAGGTGGTGCTGGGATTTCCCTGGGCATTGTTTCACCACATCTACATTTTTCTGATTCTTCAGTTTATCAGCTATTGCTTTGCAGTGGTAACTACCAGTTTAGATGCACATTTTCTAAACTGGTGTGTTTCCAATCTTGACGAAGGGTAGAGCAGGCACCAAACATTAAGCAGATTTCTCTCTTATGAAGTCTTCCAGAGTCATGAAAATTCTCAAGTTTTGTGTATCTTTCCCAGTAAGATGTACATTTTAAAATGCACTTGACCCTAGAACATCTTTTGTTTTCATGGGATGTCTATTAATAATCAAAAGCTAGCATGATGTGCAATTCCATGTAACAGACCTTGAAACACTGGGTCCCTGGTTGGGCACCGAAGCATTCCTTTGCTAATTGATTTCAGAAATTATTGAGGGCCTTCTCCATTTGGTCCTAGGCTTAGAAATATAAATAGGTTGATTACCTTCCCTTCATAGAAGTTCCAGTAATAATAATGATAACAAAGCTAATGACAATAGCAATAACAACGGAGTTCATGCTGAGCTTTCTATGAACTCAGCTCGCCTCAGGCCTGCTTTCAGTCTCCATGAGGTGTATTCTATTATAGCCTACAAGTTTCCCTGAGTCCTGTATAACTTCCCATTAAACTGGAACTATTTTCTATCCCTCTGTCAGAGAACTGGATACACATTTTTTTAAGATATGCATTTACTCTGTCCCAAGACAAATCATCCTCCTTCAAACACAGATTTTCTAAATACCCATCACACATGCCTCTAGTTTATGTGGATTCTTGGGTCCTGGGGAGTGGAGCCTACTTTCACCTGCAGGGAAGGCCTCTTCAAGCATTTTAATTCCATGCATCCCTTTGGTCCCAAGAATCCCATCACAGTTTCCCTCTCATTTTTATTGTCTGTTCTGTGCCAAGGAAGTAGAGGGTATGCTGTATATTTTGCTAGGTGATTAGAACTTTCCTTTGGAAGAAATGTGACCTCAACATGAGCAGTAGTCAGTTGGTTGGTGCTTCAGAGGGATGACAGTGTTTACTACTATGGGACAGGGCAGCTGCTGTGGGAAGGAAGCATCCGCTGTTTTCTACAGAAGGGGGAGTCTGAGAGGGCTAGGTTTGGGTTTCCTCCTGCCTCTTACTGGCAATGTGGGCAAGCAAGTAGATGCAGAGGTAAGAGCACATTTGAAGCATCACATACAATTACAGTGTGGGCACCATTACTCTAAGCAATTTAACAATGGATTCAATTGTCTTCTACACATGTCTACATTTTCCAAAATTCTCTAGGGCCTAGGTGGGCTACTGCACATTTCTCCAAGGATAGCTCACTTGAGATGCTGCTGATGTGGCCTTCCAGTTCTGCCAGGACTGGGATGCGGGCTTTGGTACAACTCAGTCTTTAAGGGCCTGTTATGTTTTGTATCTGGATGTCTCCCCAGAGCCTCAAGCAGTCATGGAGTGGGCTTCTAGAGTTTGCGATTGATTCCTTGTCTAATGCTGGGATTATGGATGTGAGTGCTACTCCCTCCTTGGGAAGAGGTAGCCTGCATAAAATATAAGGAGGGAAAGAGGCTTGCTTTCTGCCGCTCCTCCCTTTTTGCTCTTGTTGCTTTTGCTGTCTTCTGCCCCCATGAACTGTTGCCACCTGTCATGTGCCACTCTGCCTTGGAGCCAGCTGAGTATAGACTAAAACCTCCACAAACTGTGAGGTAAACAAACCTTTCCCTCTTTAATTTGGGTGTCAGGTATTTTGCTTCAGCAATGAGAAAAAAGTAACCAAGGTAGGGTCATAGGAGTTTTTACTTCCTGCAAACACCTTCATAGTCTCAATGTGAGGAACAGTGAAGATAGCATAAATTAATACAAGCAGGAAAAAAAGAAACAAACACAACCTGGCTTTATGATTTTTTTCCCAACTCTTGCATAAAAATAGTTAGATGCACCAGTCACTTCCACACCAATAATGAGGTGCTGAGGACCTGGCTTAGAGAACAAAGACAGAACAAAGAACTACATCCTTCCATCACTGCACCAGGACTGAACCAGAGAGAGTGAGCTCTCCAGCCAAGGACCACTGTGGAACCATCTCCATCTGGGAATGGAGAAGTCAAGTACTTGGAAGAACTACCCTGAGACAGGAGAAGAGAGAAAAAAAACGTTCTTCATCTTAAAAACAAGAAAAAAAACAAAGCAAAACAAAAGCAATGGTAATCTGGGAGGTGCAAGGGCTGGCCCTGGGCAGTGGTCTGCAGGCCATGTGCTGTGCCACCAGAGTCTTGGGTTCTCAGTTGCAGGAGATGTTGTGGTGCACCAGGTCCTACACACACACTGAGATGGATGCTTCTGTTCTCTGCTTATTTGTGTCTCTTTTATTACAGAATCCAAATGAAACAAGGCTACATAAAACCAACAAACATTATATCCAAAAGTGTGGCTATAAATAATTTGAAAACTAGATAAAATTTTAGGTGTTGCATTATCTTCTTTCTCCCTACATTAGTGTTTCCTACATAAACTTTAACAGCCTGGATATATTGGTCTTCTTCATCTAAAACTATTTTTAATTGTAGAAGAGACACAGGCTTCATATTAATAGATAAGCAAAGAGAAGTCCCTCTCCATCATCGTCATCATCATCATCATCATCAGTATTTGGCTCAAATCCTTCTAACCATTGCTAAAGGGACGCAGGAAAATATCATGTCATATAGTTTTAAACATTCTTTTATATTTAATGTTGCACTGCCATCTGTTTACATATGTGTGTATATATATATATATATATTTTTTTTCCTTTTTAATAGTTGACCAACACAGTAAAGTGAATTTAATGAATCCTCTATAGTGGCATTTAAATATGTAAATATGTCCCATTTCCCCACATGTAAAAACAACTAAATTATGTACATTTTATCTATTATTAATTATTGCCATTGTTAATGCATTTGGTGAAAAGTGGCAATTTATTATTTTTTCTTAACAATACTACAGAATAATGGGCTTTATTATAACATTTTTCGTGCATAAACATAACATACCTTGATTCTATTTCCCCTTCGCTTCCCTTTCCTTACCTGATCTTCCTCTTCCCCATTCCCTTCTTTTTCTCTCATAGTCTCCCTTCTAGTTTCATGTCAACTTTTATTTTCACATTGCACATATGAGATAAAATATGTGATCCTTGGCCTTTTGAGTCTGGCTTATTACACTTAACATGATGTTCTCCAGTTCCATCCATTTCCCTGCAAATGACATGATTTTATTCTTTATGACTGAGCAACACTGCATTGTGCATATATACCCCATCTTCTACATCCATTCATTTGTTCATGGGCACCTAGCCTGGTTAGCCTGGTTCCATATCTTGGCTACTGTGAATAGAATCACAATAAACATGGGTATGGAGGTACCATTATTGTATGCTGACCTTGAATTTTTCAGGTTTATACAGAGGAATGGTAGAGCTGGGTCATGCAATTTGAATTTTAGTTTTCCAAGGACCCTCCATGTTGATTTCCACAGAGACTTCCACTACCAATGTATAAGGGTTCCTTTCCCCCTGCATTCTTGCCAGCATTTATTACTTTTGTATTCTTAAAGACAGCTATTCTGACTGGGGTGAGATGGAAATGCAGTGTAATCTTGGTTTTCTTCCTATTTTTTTGCTGTTAGTATGTAAGAAAACTATGACTTTTGTAGACTTTTGTGTGTTTTATGAAAACTGTAAGTAGAAAAGCACCCTTTCATTAAATAACCAAGTTTCTATCTCTTATTCTATTTATACTTCTCATGTGTTTAATATATTGCACTTGACTATATTTTCAGCATTGTTTGAATTTTAGTGATAACAAGTCTCCAAGCTTCATTCCAGATTTTAATGATCTGTAATGACTAAAATTAAGTCTGATTATGCTGGTTTCTAGTTTGAGATAAGTGTATTTTGTCATGTTAAGAAAGTTTTCTTTCACATTTAGTTTATCCTGAACTTTAAAAAATGAATATTATAATTTATCAGCTGCTTTTTGGCAACTGGAGGAAATATCTTTTAGTTTTAACTTACAGATAGGATGAATTATATTTACATATTTGCCAGTATGTGCCAATACTTGCAGTCCTATAATGAATCTTATTTACCCATGATATGTGTGTGTGTGTGTGTGTGTGTGTGTGTGTGTGTGTGTGTATGTGTGTGCCTGTGTGCTTGCATTATTTAGGATTTTGGATTTAAAAGAATATGATTGGAAAATGGTGTTCTCTCCTATATTCTATTAAGTTTGGTAATAATGTCTGTTAGTTTCATATGTTAAATTGGGAAGGATTCTGGAAAGATCACAAACACTATTTGTTCCTTTTTCACTTGTTACTTTGGAGTGCAGTGGTGTTGCCCAAGCACGCTGGACACTGTCGACCTAATTTTCCAGTCCTGTCCATCTTCAGGGCCCACCTCCTCTTCAAAGGTTATTGTCATTGACTATAATTCATTTCTTCTTGAAAGCTGATCCTCTCATCAAGCTGATCCTCTCATCCTCTCATCAAAATAAGAGAAGGAAAACATTAACAAACAGATAACCACTTACAGAAGAGCAAAAGAACAACACAAACAATACAGAGTTACAAACAAAGTGGTAGGAAATTAACAGTGCTTGTTGTATTACATATTGATATCTTCAGAGTGGTTTCTCATGAAAACAGAGACATGCAGGATTGATCAATCAAGGACTCATTGACAGTTTCTTTCAGCAAAGAAATAGAAGACAGTAGAACAACTATATTAACTATCCTGTATATATATA
>NW_004955477.1:9089035-9098989 GCF_000276665.1 Chinchilla lanigera | reverse complement strand
GA
This sequence comes from Chinchilla lanigera, assembly GCF_000276665.1. Taxonomy (NCBI): domain Eukaryota; kingdom Metazoa; phylum Chordata; class Mammalia; order Rodentia; family Chinchillidae; genus Chinchilla; species Chinchilla lanigera. Next base: position 9,098,987 of record NW_004955477.1, on the reverse strand, counting down.
TAGCCTCTTTAATAAATGGTGCTGGGAAAATTGCCACCTGCCAATGACTGAAAATAGACCCAAGTCTATCACCATGCACCAAACTCAAGTCAAAATGGTTCACAGATCTCAATATTCAAAAAGAAACATTAGGAGGCTGGGGATTTAGCTCAGTGGCAAAAGCGCCTGCCTGGCAAGCACAAGGTCATGAGTTCGGTTCCTGGTATGGGAGAAAAACCAAAAAAAAAAAAAAAAAGAACAAAGAGAAACATTAAATCTCATCAAGATTTTTAAGCTTATAAACAGGTACAAGTATTATATGCAACGGGGGTACATTCTTTTTTCATATCCTTCCTTACATGTTCTACTTGATTATTTTTGGAAAGTTTTATTTCTATTGGTTAGGTCTTAGCTTTCTTCATAAATTCTTATACTTCATTTAATTCTGTCTTTATTAGTTTATGCTATTGTGTTTACATGCATTTTATTTCCCCTTTTCTAGATCTTTGAAATGGATCATAATTTTTGTTTGTATTTTAAAATAATAGAAGCATTAATATAATCAATTTTCTCTGAATTAAGGTCAATTCAGTTTTATGAATTTTGACATGTGCTTTATTTTTTTTTCAATAATCCAATTTTAAGTGTTTAGCTCTTTGGTATAAGAAACATGATTTTAGAAGTATGTTTTTGCTTTACTCTAAACAAGAGATATTAATTGTGTTATATAGTCATAAGTGGTGTATAGAATAAATAAATATCCAAAAACAAATGTGGAGGGTGTCGCCTGGGGTCAGGGAAGGCTGTGTGTGTAGAGCGCACAAGAGAGGGCTTACTGAGAAGGCCATGGTAGTAGCACAGAGACATTAAGAACTGGAGAGTAGCCATGCCTATGCCTGTGGGAAGGGTGAACCATGTAGACAGAAAGGCAAGTGCAGTGAGGTGGGATGGGTTATGTGGCTGGATGGAAGAAAAATATACAATCAAACTTATGCCTGATATTTGCTGGGCACTTAACTGTGTGCAGAAACAATCAGATGCGTGTTATGTGCATAAGTGCATAGCTTGTTCTCATAATGACGCTGTGAAGAAGGTGGTGCCGTCGTCATCTGTACTTTCACATGGGAAAAACAAGCAAGACACGGAAGCAAAGGGATTGGTCCAGGTCAGACACTGGTAAGTTCTGTTAGGGTTGAGGCTCAGCAGCCTGGCCATGGAGTTTTGCTTTGCTACTCAAATGGTGCCTTCATGTGAGTGCATTTGTTACGGGATCTGCAAGAATCCTGAGAAGTGGAACTCCCACCATGGTCTCTCCTTTCTCACATGGAGAAAGGAGGCAAGGACAGGCTGTGTGCCTGTCTACTCTCCTTGGCTCAGCAGGAACCAGGAACTCTGGGCTTCCTAGAGTTCCCCTTTGCACACCTGAGGCTGCTGGGCCATCCTTTCTCTGGCATGGCCCTGTGAACTGCCCAAAGTCACAGCCTGCTACTTGTTCCATAGTATTTCCTAGGCACAGCATACAGGCCCAGAGAAGTGTTAGAATGCTACTACATAAGGTGTTACAGCCAACAGGGGATGTGCCCTCAGAAGGGGTTTGTGGACAGGAAGGTGGGGCAGGAGAGAAGAATGGAGCATCTGCCCAGCTCCTCAGGGGCCACACCTATGTTTTCTAGTAATTCTCTGGCCAGTCAGGTGTGCCTCTGAGCCCTTTGATGCAGGTAATAAAACTGGCCCTACCACAGGTTATGGGACCAACCAAAAGGACACACTGCTGGGTATATGAGTCCCAGGGAAGCAAGACCCACGTCTGGGGTCTTCCTTGAGCCTCATCTCTCCTCCACTTAGAACAGCGCCAGGAGATAAAACGTGAGGACTCCCCCGATCTGCTCCTTTCATGCCTTGGTTATGGGGACTTCCCTGGTCCTCCCTCTCCCTGTCTGGGTGGGTGGGGGCTCCTCTGGCCTTTTTCCTCCCACCTGCAGCCTGAAATGTTCTGTGGTTTGTAGAAAGTTCCTGCTATATAACATCTAAGTCTCATTGGCTGCACCTCCTACTGGAAGAGGTGCTCATTCTAAATGTAGGTCTGGGCCTATCTGTGCAGGTAGAACCAATGAAGGGAGAATGTCACCAAAGGTGAGGTGCAGAATGTATTTTTATCCATATTCTAAGCTGTCAAAGGACCTGCAAAGAAGCTAGGAATAGAAGAGAAGAGTGCCACTGGCACCAGATTGGGAAAAAATTGACATCCGACAAAATTCAATTTATTACACCAAATGAACACATCACTTTGAGCATGTGTACCCAATTGTTATCTCCCCTACATTAGTAAGTTCTTTTATTAGATTATTTAAAAGACAACAGTGTTTGTCATTAGCTTCACTGTGTATCACTTGAATAATGCATGTGGCTCCTGAGCTAAAATTCAACCTTAAAGCGTGTTGTGATGTATTTTTGCAATAAAAATATCAAGTTCATTTAAACAATTACTTTTAAAACACTGCCTCTCTCCCAGTGGGTTTTCATTGATCAGATTATGGAAAGGCAATGGCTGTCCTGATTGCTCCAATGAATTTGGAATATGAGGCAGATGAAATGATCGTTCTATCGGCTCTCTGGCCAGCCTCAAATTCGAAGGCCCCAACTGGTCTAAATGGCTCTTAAATTGTGTTATAAAGCTGCAAAAGGAAAATTACATTCCAGTAAAGAACAAAGGGCTGCATTTAGGATTTAAATTGTTAATATTTTTCTCTGAAAGCGAGTGTTTGGAGTGGGCTGAATTGTCACGCTCACATAGCTGAGCTCCATGGGAAATGGATTCTGACTCCACATTCTTCTGCCTGTGACAAGCAAAAGCCACAGACTCGGGGACATTTTGACAACTGTGTCAAGGCCTCCAGGGATAGATTATCTACCTGACTCATGTCCTGGTGGGTTCTTCCCTCTGCTCCCAAGACCCTGTCTGGAGGACACCCTCTGGCTGGAGCCTCGGCCTGGCTGGTACTTTACGGTCTGCAGGCTGGGTGTATCTCAGCCTGTACTTTTCAGAGCTGCCATCCTGAGCAGAGGAAAGGCACTGGTGATGGCAGGAAAGAAATGGCTTCTGGCAATTGATGGCAATTCCTTCTGGACACAGTTTTGCTCTCCCCGCTGTCTTTCAGCATAGCCAGTTTAGGATGGAAGTCAGGCTTGTGAGGAGCCCTGGTGCTCCACCTGCTCCACATTTGGAGGGGAATAGATGCAAATACAACAGTTGGAAAGAAAGGGAAGGAAAGCATGAATAGGACTCTGATGCTGAGGTTCGGGGACACAGGTGCTTAGCAAGGAACCTTAAATATCACATGGTTTCTCTTATATGAGAAAGTAAAATTATAAATAGAGAGCAAAATATAAGACAGATGATAGGTAATAAGGAGATAGATCTTTCTTAATAGGCAAGGTGATCAAAAGCTGGAGCGGGTGGGGAGGCAGGGGAAGAAAAGGGGATGAAGAAGGGAATGAAGATATGGTATGCACATGTACCACCTCCACACAGGGATGTAAACATTATGTAAGCAAACATATACTTTTCAAAAAAGAAAAATAAAAGTAAAGAGGGAGGGTGAAGGGCTCTGAGGCATTGCTTTAGCCCTGTATATCTGTGGGCTAGTTGGTCCTCAAACCACCCCATAGATTAGGGAACTCATTCCCTGGGGATGTCTTGGCAATGCATTACTGTGGCAGTTTAGAAGAACAGGAACATACTCCATGATTCTGGACCTAGACAGCTGCACTAAGGGCTCAGCAGATCCAGGCTCACTCTGAATGCTCTGCAGGACAGTCCTTCCTTCCTCTCTTGCTTCCAGTGGCTTCTGATGTGCCAATCTCTGCCTCCATCCTCACTTGATCTCTCTCTTGTCTGGGCCTTTTCTTCTGGCTCTTATAAGGATTTGAGGCCTTGTGTGATCCATGATTAACTCTTCTGGGGATCCTTAGCTGTTATGCTTCTAATGTGGTATAATGTCTTTGTATCTGGAAACTGGTTTCAAGGAATGAATCTGGTTGCCAAGTTCACAAGGGGTGGATTGTTATGGTGGATACATTGCGTCAACTTGGGGAGTCCAGAGGCTTGCCTAAGTGACTCACTAGTTCTACATCCTGGGGTGCAAAGAACATGCCCTTTCTGGTCTAGGATGTTGTGCATTGTGTCAGTGTGAGAAGTTTAGAAGGTTAGCTATGTGAGCACCACCCCTTGGGTGGGGGTAGCCTTTTTACAATATAAAGGAGGGAAAGAGGCTTGCATGCACTGCCATTCCCCCCTTTGCTCTTATTGCTTTGCTATCTTCTGCCTTGGAGCCAGCCAAGTATGGACTGAAACTTCCACAAACTGTAAGCTAAATAAACCTTTCCTTCCTTCATTTCGGGTGTTGGGTATTTTGTCTCAACAACGAGAGAAAAGTAACTAAGACATTAGCTTAATTAGATCTATGCAGCTTTTTCCCAAGGAAAATCACATTCCAAATCACTGGCTTATATTAAGGACACCCTTTTGCCTCAGCTCGATATGTGCTTCTGAATAAATAGCTCTGTGAAAAAGTTTTTCTGGATGCTCATGGCTCTGAGATTCATTAGTCTAAACTTATCTCTGTCCACTGTATAGCTTTCCAAATGCTTATTTGCACATGTTGCTGGAATCATGTTTCTTTAAAGAAGGCTTACACACTGACATTTCATGGGAAAAAGTCCAACAAATTTTCTCACTTTCTGCATGTCAGAAATTAGTTATTTACTCTAGGCCATGGCAAAGAATTGGTTGAATTCTGGATAAAGGATGTCTGTTTCCTGTGCACATTACTGGGAAATTGTCACAGAGGCCAGAATCAGTAATGGCCAGGATAGCTGGTCCAAGCCTCATGCTGTGAACTGTGGACTACGCCCTGCACTGAAGGGCCTGCCATGGGTGTATTTACTTCACAGAGAAACATCCCCAGTGCTGGAGAAAACTATCAGTGCAGTGGAGCTTTGACTGACTTTCCAGTTCCAGTGATCATAACAGAATAGCCAATAGGAAAAATGCAGGTAGAAGCAGGGTACTAGTCATAGATGTCCCACCAGGATATAATGTTGATTTCATAGGCAAATATAGTGCCCTGTGGCAGTGCCTTTGGTGACCACTGTGTAGTCAGCAGGTGACCCCTGTTCCCTCGCTGGGTCTCGGCACACCTTATTTTGGCTGAGGCCCAAGACACCTCCTTTAAAGAAATATCTTTAGGCTGAAGCTTCCTAAGGCCAAACAGGGCCCCTCCCAGGAGACCAGTCTCAGTGGCCAGGCATGGCAGAAAATCAGCAAGGCAAGGTCAGCATCACAGGAGCCAAGAGAAGTGCATTTCTTAGGGATACCGGCAAGATAGAACAGAACTATGGTCCATCCAACAAATACCAATAAAAGTAGAGGCTTCCTTTTGCTCTCTGGGTGTGGCAATAGGGAAACATCTTAGGCCATCTTCCCACAAAGTCAGTGCTCCAGCGACAGAGGCATTAGTCTTGGCATGCCGTCCAGCATCCTGATGGCCCCTGAGAGCAGCCTCTCCAGGCCTGGCCCAGCTTCTGCTAGCCATCATTGATGCTGTTTCCCTGTACCAGTATTTCCAAAGATACCTTTGCTTTCCCCTTCTTCACAGGCCCCTCAGGGTGACATGAGACAGGTTCTTGGAGGTCACCAGAGCAGGGGACAGCAGAGCTTCTTTCCTTAGGTGAAGTGGAGCCATGGGAGCTAGTGCCACTCCTTGTCCTCCTACCTTTCTTGACCTCAGCTTCCAAAGACAGCTCCTCTTCTGCTATTGCTGAATGGATTTTGCAGTTAGCAAAAAAGATCTTGGTACCTCATCAATGGTGAAACTTTCCCTTCACCATTGATGAAGATTCTTTCACAATCTGTAGCATCTTGCACTTGCTGCATGCTGGGTGGCAGTCACAGGTGTCTGGTTAGTTGGTTCCAAGCCTTACAGAATGGCTGTTGGAGGCTGGGGGCTGCTGTGTTTGTACCCAGAGATGGAATGGTGGGAAGGCAGAAGGCTCATGGGTCAGATATGTGCAGCAACATTCTCCACACAGAAGTCAGGTCAGCTCACCCCTTTGGGCTGGATGCTCACTGCAGTCCAGAACCTACTGATAGTTCCCTAGTTTACTCTTCTCTAAGATGCGCCATGTCCACAGGCCTAGTGATATCACAGGATGGCATTGTTTGAAGCATGTGCCGTATGCTTACTCTAACGTGGAAGACTGAGAATGATTAGATTCTGAATGTGGAGTTTCAGAAACTCTTATCCAATTGTTTACTGTTATACTATATTGTACCATACTATATTGTAAATCCTCCTGTACCATTATATTGTATGTATATTGTCACCAGTTTTCAGTTGTGATTAATTTTAAATATACAGTTAATGAGCTTTAATAAATAGGTACATTTGTGTAACCCATAATCTGATCTCAATATGGAATATTTCCATTATTCAGAATTCTTGTTTCCTTCGGGCCCATTCTAATTACTGACCGTGGGAACAACCTCTGCCTGGGTTTTGGTCTTCATAGCCCAGGCTGGCATGCCTGTTTTTAAACTTCACACCTGCAGTGCCACATGATAGCACACAGAATCACCCCTTATGGGTACTACACTTGAGAAAATGTCAGTTAGGTTAAACTGTTGGTCAAATCTTTTGTATCTTTAAAATTTTTTTCTACTTGTCTATTGTTTGCAGATTTGTCTGTTTTTGCTTTTGTATTTGAGGTTCAGTTATTAGGAATAATACTTTAAGATTATTATGTATTCTTCATGAGTTCATCCTTTACTATCCAGGAAGCCCCCTCTTTGGATCTGCTGACATGTTTCTGCCCAAGTCCGCTTTGCCTTTGTTAATGCACCATGGCGGGGTTCTGTGTTTGTGCTGTCTGCTGCTTCCTTTCCAGCCTTTAGGTTTTACCCTCTCTGTCTTTACATTTAAATTCATTGCATTGGAGGCAGCATATGGTTGGATTCTCTTCACTTGTTTTTAAAATTCAGTTTGTCTATTTGGCTTTTCTTCAGAGTGTTTAGGTTGTTTGTATTTGCTGTAATGATTAGTGCACTTTGTTCTAGGTCTACTATTCTGCTCATTTTTTTCCATTCATCCCATTTACTCTTTGCTACTTTTTTTGTTTCTTTCTTTGCTTTCTTTAGGATTTTTCAACTATTTTTCCAATATCCCATTTTATATCCTATCCTGATTTGAATAAATCCTCTTGTATTTTAGTCATGGCTGTAAGGTTAATATTCATCCAGAGTTCATCATAATTTATGAGAAGCTAATATTAGACCCCTTGAAATAAAATATATAAATCATATAGAAAAATTCTTTCATTTCTCCTTGTTTTCATCTTATTGTCTGATTTTTACTTCAATGAGTTATAAACCTACTGCTCATTGCTACTAATTGAAAAAGCTATTTGTCTCCAAAGTAATTAAGAACAAAGGAAAAATTTGTTCATCGTATTTAGATGCGGTGCTCTTCATTCGCCTCTGCAAACTGAGATTCCTGCAGATTTTATTTCCTTCTGCTTGTTTTGTCACACAAACCTGTGGGCCACAAGTTTTCTTCACTCTCAATTTGGGGAAAATTTCTTTATGTCTTTATTCTTTATTTCTTTTCTTTCTCATTCTCCTTCCACTTCCACTCTCTCTTCTTCATCTTTGTCTTCATCTTTTTTGCAAGATACAGAATGATTATTTGGTAACATTTATTTTCTGGTTTTTAAATACATTGTTTCACGGTCCTCTGGCATGCTTTGTTTCTCAGGACAAGTCAGGAGTTATTCTTGTCACAGTGCTACATATGAATGTATTTTTCATTTGCTGCTTTTTAGATTTTTTTCTTTATATATAGTTTTCATCATTTTAACTATGATATGCCTAGAAGTAGTTTCACTTGAATTTACCATATTTGGCATGTATTAAGGTTCTTGGATTTGTGGATTGCTTTCTGCATCAAATTTGATAAATTTTTAGCATGGATATCTTCATACCCAGCCTTCCTTATTTTTCTTTTTACCCTTTAGAAGTGTAATTATGCATAATGTAGACTGCTTGAGATTTCCAACATGTTGCAGATGCTATGTTTGCTTTTTTCCAGAAACATTTTAACTTTTTAAAAATAAGTTTTAAATTTTAGAGTGATTTTAGATTTGCAGAATTATTGCAGAAGTAATACAGATTATTCCCATATATGCATACTCAGTTTCTCTTACTATTAATATCTATCATTAGTGTGTGTTGTGGTTTGGATCTAAAATGTATTCCAAATATCATGCGCTAAAGTCTTGGTTGCTAGGTGATGCCATCAAATTATTGAAGCATGATGAAAACTGAGGATGTGGGGTCTAAGTGAAGGGCATTGGTCTGGAGGGCATGACCTTGTGGATTAAAACCTTGTCCCTGGCCCCCTCTCTCTCCTGAGTGCTGTGAAGTAAGCAGCTTTCTTCAGCCACGCCCTTTGGCCATGCTGTTTCTGCCTCACCACAGGCCTAAAGTAGTGAATCCTGCTGATTATGGACTGAAACCTCTGAAATAGTGAGCCAAAACAGACCTCTCTTCCTTTAAGTTTATTTTCTCAGATATTTTGTCACAGTGATGGAGAGCTGACTAACACTCTGGTACATGTGACAAAATTGACAAACATATATTGCTGTTATCCTCCCCAAACCTAATATCCTTTTTTGCCCCATCTCGAAGACAGTGTTACATTTAGTTATCACCTTTCGTCAACTCCTCTTTGTTGTTACAGTAGCTTAGCCTTATCCTGTTTCTGAAGGCCTCGGCAGTTTAGAGGAGGACTGCTAAGGTATTTTGTAGAGTTCTCTCAAGTGAGAAATGTTCTTCTAGTGATTATAGTGGAGTAATGTGTTTTGGGAGGAAGATCTCTGGGAAAACGTGCTATTTACATTATACCTTATGAAGCTGAAGTGCTACTGATATGACAGATCACTATTCATGTCAGCCTCATGCAGACATGTGGGTGGGCTTTTGGGAGGCAGCTGAATCTAGAGTTTGTGATCGATTCATTGCAGCTAAGTGACTCAGCAATTCTACACCCTAGGGTGTAGAGGACCCACCTTAGGGTAGGTAGCTGCATACAAAATAAGGGAAAAAGAAGAGGCTTTCTCCCCCTTTTTGCTCTGGTTGCTTTTGCTGTCTTCTGCCACCATGAACAGTTGCCTCTCAGCCATGCCATCCTGACTTGGAGCCAACTGATTATGGACTGAAACCTCCACAAACTGTGAGCTAAATAAACCTTTCCTCCTTTAAGTTTGGGTGTTAGGTATTTTGTCTCAGCAACAGGAAAGTAACTAAGACAGCCTTCATCATCTGGCTTGAGGTAGTTTGTCAGGCTTCTGTACTATGCTTTTGCTTTACTTCCTCCTCCATTTTTTACACTGTACTTGTTAGAAGAGAGTCAGTTATGTACAGCTCACATTTGATAAGGGCCAAACATTACCTAGGGTTTTTCTACACAAGAGATGTTTCTCTTATCTCTAGTTCATTTATTTATTTAATCATTCCTTTAGATCTTCATGGACTCATGGAATTCATTTTATACTTTTGGTTATAATATGATGTTATATTTTTTTACTTTGTTGCTCATGTTACTCAACATAACTTTGTTGTTCCATCTTGGCCATTAGGCTTCTTTTTCAGTTGATTCCTGCATCCTTCTGACATATTCTCATCACTGTGGGTTTTGTTTGCTTGTTTGACTATTTCCTGTTTCTTGACATTATGAGGTGCTCCAGGTTCACCTTGTGTAGTTCTTGCATCAGTTCCAGTCTCAGCCATTTTTCTGAGGTACACTAGTGAAATTATGTATTAATGTTTCTGGTTCAATATTGAGATCTGTGAACCATTTTGACTTGAGTTTGGTGCATGGTGATAGGCTTGGGTCTATTTTCAGTTTTTGGCAGGTAT
>NW_004955477.1:9088165-9088935 GCF_000276665.1 Chinchilla lanigera | reverse complement strand
AATTTAGCAATTACAAATTGTGCTGCTATGAACATGCATGCACATGTATCACTGTGATATGATGTTTTTAAATCTTCTGGGAAAATACCCAGAAGGGGAATAGCTGGGTTGAATGGGACCTCTAGTCTTAGCTTTCTGAGGAATCTCCAAACTGATTTCCACAGTGGTTTCAGCAGTCTCCATTCCCACCAGCAGTGGAGAAGAGTTCCTATTTCTGCACAACCTCGCCAGCATTTGTTATTGGTTCATTTCTTTTTTTTTTTTTTTCTGGTACCAGGAATCAAACTCACAACCTTGCACTTGCCAGGCAGGTGCTGTGATGCTGAACTAAATCCCCAGCCCCTTGTTTGATTTCTTAATGATCACCATTCTTACTGGCATGAGACTGAATCTCGATGTTGTTTTAATTTGCATTTCTTGAATGACTAATGATATTGAACATCTTCTCATATATTTATTTGCCATTTGTATTTCTTTACGTGAGAAGTGTGTATTCATCTCAGATGCCCATTTTTGGACTGGGTCTTTGAATTGGGGGGGATGATATTTTTTAATTCTTTGTATGTTCTAGATAGAGAAGTTCTTTGTCTGAGGGACAGTCAGCTAAATTTTTTTTTCCCAGTTACTGGGTTTTGTTTTTACTCTGCTAGTGATTTCTTTAGATGTGCAGAAACTTTCAGTACATTGAGATCCCAGTTGTTGATTCCTTGAAGTATTCCACGTGCAGTTTGGTTTTTGTTGATAAACTCTCTGCTTGCCCTTATGTCTTC
>NW_004955477.1:9073009-9088065 GCF_000276665.1 Chinchilla lanigera | reverse complement strand
AAAAAAAAAAAAAAAGAAAGAAATTATGTATTAAAAAATAGTGTCAGAAACCAAAATCTGAGCATCAGGTATTCTTGTTGTTACTGAGGTGCCCTTGCTTCTGGCCCTGTCAGCTGACGTAACAAGTGGATATAAGTACATGGGCAATTCCATCTGCAGATGTTTCCATTTGTAACCACTGTGTCAATATTAAGCTAAGCATTTACTCCTACTAATGTCCATTTTGTCAAATGTGCCATAGTGTATATGATATAGTGTTTCACTTTTTGTGCAACATGTTTTCTGTCTCTGCTTAGGCTTTGAGAATTTCTGTTAACATTGTCTTTAAATTCACTTTTTCTCTAGTATCACATGATCTATTAAGGCCATCTAGTAAATTTTGGCTTACAGATATATTTTTCTGTTCTAATTGTCCACTTAGTTACTTTTGGAGCTACCTTCTCTCTCCATCTATTATAGCCACCTTTGTCTGCAAATTCTTCAACATGTTTATTCTAGCTGTATTAAGGCTCTGTCTGCTAGTTCTAGCAGAGTGATGAGGTAGCTGCTGTTCCTCACGTCTCACTTTTTCAGGTCATGGTATGAGCATCCAGTTATGGGCACAGTCATCTTGTGGAATGAACCTTCACTTTCCACACATTATTATTTATTTACTTATTGAAGAGTATCCTAACTTTTTATTTTAGTTTTTAAAAATTAATTCTATTGGTACATTTTAGATATACCTAACAATCACACTCATCATAGGGAAGTTGTAATTGTATGTAATGTATCTTGATTCTTCTTTTTTCCCCAATCCTCTCCCATACCTTCAACCCCTCTTCCTCTCCTTATTTACAAAAGTCTTGTTTCCATTTTTTCCTTCTATTCTCTTTTTTCTCTTTTTCCTTTCCTCCCTTCTCTCTCCCTTTTCCCCCTTCCCATTACAACATTTTTCTTCCTATTTTCCAGCATTTATTATATATTTTGGTCTTTATTTACCTTTTCAGTTTCATGCACCAGAAGAACAGTGCATATTTAAACAACACATGTAATTTTGAGGACCTGAGATATTTGCATTTTCTGTTGCTACACATTTGATGTGTAAGTCACAGGAATGGGTCAATGGTGTAAAAGTGGTGTATTGATCAGGTCTCCCAGGTATACACATTTTCAGTGCTTGACAGAGACTACTTGGGTGTTCCTTTCTCAGTGGAGCTGCTACAGCAGACAAAGACTCAAATAGCAAGATGCCAGTGTGCTCTCCTGACCCTGGTGCTAGAGCTCCCACCACAGGCAGATGGGGCCCACCTGTGCATGGGCCCCTGGAACCTTTAAGGGCTGGCGGCTGTACTATGCATTAGTGCAAAGATCAGATACTCAATATTATAGTAAAGCCTAACTGGACCAATGCCTCTAACATCAGAGGCTCTATCTGAAGACTTTATTTATTCCTTGGGCCAGACATTAGGCCATATTTTTAGACATGTTTCAAATTAGGTAGAAAACCTATCAGTGTCTTGAAAGAAAAGATTGAGGTCTAATGTAAATAGGGAGTTTTTAAGGAATTCACTCATCTCTTTCTCTTAAATTGGGCCACTTTACCTTCTAGGGATGCCCTACAGAGAAACTGCTTTATTCTCTTTATTTGGGTGTTTGGTCAAATATTCAGAATAATCAGCAAAGCACATTTGCCTCCATAAGAGTATGATGGTGAAAATGGTAAGAAGTTATTTTTGCTTATTTTAAAACTAGATACTCATTTTTTCAGTTTTAATTTTATTAGTACTTGTTTGCAGTATATATAATGATTACCTTTATTGCGAGGAGTTGGCACATGTACATAGTACATCTTAATTCTTTCTATGTCCCCCACCCCACTCCTTCCACTCCCTGGTCCTTGTGCCTTCCATCTCTTGGTCTCTTTCTCATTTGCAAAAGGTCAATCTCATTTTTTTCAAATCTACTTTTATCCCCTTTCCCTCCCCTCCTTTTCCCTCTGTCCATCTCTTGAGGCCCTTCTCATTTGAAAAGATCTCTATACTTCTTATTATCTCTCTTATTTTACTCTTTATTTATATTTAAGAGAAACCACACAGTTTTTAAACTTGTGTGTCTGATTCATTTAATTTAATATTATGATTTCAATTTACCTACAAATGATTTGAGCCTAGCCTTTTTATGACAGAGTGGTTCTCCACTGTGTAAAAATACTACATTTTACATTCATCTGTTCATGGGCCTATGGGTCATTTCCAGGATATAGCTATTACTGTGTGAACTGTGCTGCTATAAACATGAGTATACATACATCACTATAATGTGATGTAGTTAACTCTTTGGGCATGATAAGTGGAAGAGGAATAACTGGGTAAAGTGGAAATTGTAGTCTGAGTTTTAATTATTTTAAGATTGTAATAAGCCTTTAAAGGGGATCTAGAATGGATAAGCTGTACATACTAAGTGATCTGCTGAGGTTGAAACTTGGAGAAACCATTATTTAAGAGATTCACTTGTCTCTTTTTTAGTAAGGCAACTTTATTTACCATAACTGGTGCTTGTCCTTATAGAGGCTAACAATAACTTAAATGACTACATGTCAGGCATAGATTTCAATTACAGCACTTAAAATTGTAATCAAAATTATCTTCATACATAGGCCTTGCTTGTTAACACTTGAGAGTGGTTAATATAGTAGATAATGTTTTAGAAATTGTAGGTTAGATTACCTCAAGTCTTCATTAATAGAAAGATAACTAGGATGAAACCATGTTAGATGTAAGTATAATCTTGTGTTTTATTGATCAAAGTTGCTTCAATAAATAAAAACCTTCCGTCAAGGCTATTTTAGATCTTTTTCATAATGAAACAAGAATGTCTACATTAATACTCAAATCTTTTAATTTATCATACTTGGATTTTTAAGAACCTTAAGTTATCTCTCTCATTCTCCAACAAATCTAAAATGAGAAAAATGGTAGTAATTATCAATATAAAATAACGTTCATTATATCCCAGGGCAGAATTTTAAATCAGATAGGACCATGAAAATGATGACATTTATTTTCTCATACATACAAACTGACAAATCCAAATGAGCTATCATTTTCTAAGTCACCTTGGGAACCAATGCCTTCATTAAAACAATGTCAACTTCCCAAGTCTGTTGAGAATATTCAAATTATATTATCTTTTGTGGTAAGTTTGTAATCTCAGACACACACATATCTAGTCTTAATTACTGTATGTAAAGAAACAATTTCTTTCTTTTTCTTTAGAAACAATTTCAAAACATGGGCAAATATGTCCCCGATTTTCTAGTAGAACAGACTTTTCACTTCTCCCTTTTTCTGGCATAGAATTAATTGCCCTCTCACTTCCTCAGGGGCTAAGTTCTTGTCTTTAGGATGCTGTGGTTGACAGGGAAAAACTGTGATGCAGCAAACATTTAATTGCAGCGTGGGCAATGAGGAAGTCAAAGTACTGGAGTCCAAAGCCTCTGACCTATTGGGCACTTGGAGCTGGAAGCCTGGGTGGAGGGTTAACCGCAAGGCAGAGTGAGGCACACACAGGTAGAATTTTGGCTTTGTCTGGGAAGGGGTGACCCAAGCCCTACACCACTGCTACCGTCTACACTACCTAAAGAGGTATTAGGGATTCCAGAGTACAGAACATTGTCTCTCAAAACACTTTTCACCAACCCCTTCTTGGTGGCTGACTACTCTTTTCTAACCCTGGCACTTAAGCACCATTTGTTTACTTCCTATCAAGCTTTCCGAGGACATTCCAGGCTCAAGGCCTGCCCTCTGGCCATGCTTTTCTGGCACTTGGTAGCCATGTGATGCATGCCTAGGATCCTGTCTCATGACTGGTCCCTTTGAGCACAAGCATCCAGCACCTTGAGGGTTTTGCAGTATGCTCTGTCCTGCCCTAAGAGCATCCCTCAACTGGCCATCTTTTCGTGTGTTTGCTACCCTGACTGCAGCCCATCCCACCCCATCCTCTACCTGTTCTGTTCATGGAAACTTCCCACTGCACATTGGTTGAAGTCCTTCAGGTGTCCTGTCTCATTCAGTCCTTAAATTCTCCTCTGAATCTGCAATTACATAGGATATTTATGCCATAATGAAGACAGGTTATCTTGTACTTTTCTTCTAGGAAGTGCAGTTCTGTACAGGGTCATTGAATATGTTGTTTAAAGTGCAACTTTTTACTGGAACTTTCAGAAACATAAAATAAATAACAGTTATCTGGGGATTCTTGGCAGAGCTAGAATTCATCTGTAAATTTTTGATTGTATAGAAAGTCAAAGATTTCACTAGACATTTATTACACTATAAACTTTTAGGACAAATAGGTAAGCAGAAATCAGAAGAAAATAAAACTCACACTTCAGGACACAAGTTGGTCACTGGCCCTTTCCTGATATGAGACACTCAGTGGGCAGAACATCTGGTCATTGTTAAAAGTATTTGTATAATTAAATCATGTGATCTTCACCTGACATTTAAAGCTCATTGTAATATGGTGCTAGTGGCAGCATCTACCTGTGGGAGTGTTTGAAGATAAATACAGATAGATAGGTGATCCACAGAAAGGGTTTACTCCATGCTCAAAACACAGAAGGGGTTCCATGTAGGTGACCTTGTTTTGTTTCTAAGGTATGCACTGGTCCCTGCAGTGACAAGCACACATACACGAAACCCACACTGGTAGCATGCATGTGAATGGTGCATTTCTCTGTGGAGGAGCTGAGTCTGCTAAATGTTTAGATCTGAAACTATTCTGAGTTTACCATTGTTAGCAATCAGATTTGTTGATCTAGTTATTTGTATTTGCCTATCCAAGTGGAGTGCACATGACTATGCCCAGGTAGCCAAAACTTAGCCTGCCTAGGATCTTCATCCTCTCCACAAGGAGAAAAATGTTGCCGGCAGTTGCAAATCAAAGCTTGGGCATATCTGAATGTGACTTGGTGAATAAAGTTCAATGTTTTGGGTTATAGCTCATTCCTTGGGAAAACTGTGTTGTCAGATTGGGAAAAAAAGGGAGCTCAGTTCCCTGAGAAGCTGCATTTCAGAGATCAGAGGTTGTGGTCTGGCTTTGGGCAGGTCCTGAGTGATGTTTACATGGCTAATTTTATTTAATCTTCCCACCGCATGGTGCTTCTTCTGCTGTTATTGCTATTTATGGATAAGGAAACAGAGGCTGGAGAAGTTGGTAAACTTGTCCAGGGTCAGAAAACTCTTATACAGTGGTCTCTGACTTGAACTCACCCAGTCAAATGTGAAGTTCTGGGCTTTTATATTTTATATGTATTGTCTTCCCACATAAAATGATAGATATTGCCCAACCTTGGCAACTAGGTGATTTAGTGAGGTTCTATCGCAAAATTTAAAAAATAAGTAAATAAATAAATGAAGGAAGGGATGGGGATATAGCACAGTGCAAAGGCCCTGTGTCCAATCCCCAGTACTTCCCTAACCCTCCCCCATTATAGACGTAATTACCCACTTATCTTGGCTAATAGATCCCACAGCCACCAGGCAAAGGAGGCAGTCAGTGTCTGTTGTGCTCTTGGTGCTCATAGTGATGGGGGCTGGTGTTCTCATTTTCCTACCTTCTGAGGGGATGAGGACTTTAATTCCAAGACAGAAAGAGCCAAGCTCTGGGTAGCTGAGTTCTTGTCCTAATTGGTGTGGAAAACAGCTGGAATCCCATGACTCCTGGGATTCCAACATGTCATGATTTCACACAGTTTAACCTTCTGCTCCAATATTTATTTGTAATCTCAAATATATTTCTCATGCAGCTGCAATGAGTATACCTTGGTGGCTGAGTGGTCCTGAAGGCCAGCCCTCATGTGTCACTTTGTCATACACCTTTACAGAATTCCTCTAGGAAATGGGCATCTTCAACCTATGTCAGGCTTGGAAGAGGGCTCTGTGCATCAGGAAAACCCTGTGTTCTAGGAAGATTTATGATGCAGGAAGGAGTTGAGACATACTGGAGGAAACTGGAAGGAGGGTAGGGAGAAGCTTGAAGTTTGTGTCCTAACAGCATAGTATCTATCATATGGTGACACCACTCATCAGCACAAGCACTATTTAGCTATACATGAGCTGCAAAACTGCAGTGAGGGAAGCTCATCGGTAACATGTCTAAACCAGGACACTTTTAATGCCTCTGAATGGGTGCTGTAGGTGATTTCTTTTCAACTTATGAACCTTTCACCCCTCAGTTCATGACCTATAGCATCAACTTCCACAGAGAGATGATTGTGCTTCTCTCAGGGCAACTGGATGAAAGATGACAAAAGATTTTGTGCCCAGGGCATGTGCCAGACATAATTTTAGTTTCTGAGAATTTGGGAAAGAGGAAAATAAAAGTAGCTCATGCTTTCATGGAATTTACTAGGAAATAGAAGGTGTAACCCACGCACACCCATAAATTGTGACCAGGGACATGATGAAATCACAAGGTAGCCCATCACAGAAGTGAGAGTAATAGAAGGCAACTGGATCAGAGGGGGAGAAAGTTCCAGGTAGAGGAACCTGAACTTGCAAAGCCTCTGAGGCAGAAAAGAGTAGATCTTGTATACAGAGGTGCAAAGTCCAGCCTGGCCAAGTGAAGTTGGTGGGGAAGTCTTAGAGGACAAGTAGGAAGGTAGGTGAGGGCTGGTCCATTCAGGGTTGGAGGGGCCCTGCAAAGTGTATTGATTTTTCTAATCACAGTGGGGAGTCATACAGAGTTTTATATGGGACATGGAAACAGTTCATTTTTGTAAGGTTGTTATTGTTACTGTAGAGGTGGGGGAAGGGAGAGGGAAAGGCAGAAAGCCCATTGGAAGGTAGTGAAAGTGTCCAGGTCGCAGGTGGTAGAAGTCAGGAACATGGAGGTGCAGTGGTGATGGGGATGGTGAGCAGGTGAGAGGATCTGGTGGAGACAGATTCCGCAGCACTCATGACCAGTTTGCACAAGCAAGGTGTGATGAGGATAACGGAGATATCATGATGGGATGGGATGGCATTTCTTAGAAGGCAACTCACGGGGTGGGACATGATCTATCTGGTCATAGATAGTTCTTGTGCCCAAAGCATCTAATGGTGGGCACCCCACCAGTGCTTGATAAATGAAAATATATGACCAATGATGGTGGAGGAATGATGTGGAAAGAGAAGCACAGGAGATTACTTTTAGGCACTTTAATTGTGTGTCCCTGGGGCATTTGAAAGTGGAGATGTGAGAATCGGCATGGAGCTCAGAGGAGGTATAAGTAGAAACAGACAGGTGAGGCTGGCCGGCCTGTAGTCCAGAACAGTAGGCAGGGAAAGGGTGCAGAGTAGGAGAAATGGCCTGAGGCCATGACCTCAGAGGCTTCAACTTAGGGGCTTAGGAAGAAAGGAAGATGTTAGGAAGGGTGCTTAGTGGGTGAGGAAAGAGAGGCAGGAGGCAAACAAGTAGAAGTTGTTGAAGGTACACAGCAACTTAAAAAAAAAATTTATCTCACGTAAAAAGTGCAAAACAAAATTTCATAACAAAATAGTATTAGAATAACCGTAGCTAATACATTGCATATTATTATCTTTAAAGTAGTTACTTCGACTACAAGATATGGGCATAAAAAACCTTAATTTCAATGAACTAAGATATATTAGTAGTATAACAACCTTGCATTAACACAGTAAGGAGGAGGCAGTGATCAGCAGTAGAGGAGCTGTAGAGAGGTCAAGAGCAAGAGCTGGAGACTTCCTTTGCACGTGGTGCTGTGGCAGGGCAGTGCCTGGAGAAGGTGAACTGCAGCTTGATGGGAGGGGATGTGTTGCCTAAATGAATCATGAGGCAGGTGCTGAGCCAGATGGTGCTCAACTGGAACGGTCTTAAATCCTGTATCAGGGCTGGTGCAGCCCCAGTTTGATTCAAGAAACCTGCTAATAGTCCCGCGGGTTAATTACTCATCCCTCTAGGTCTGTTCTCTCATCTGTGAAACGAAGGATTGGAAAAATAAGACCAATGCTCTTCTACTAGGTGCATGTCATGATTTCCATGGTGGATCTAAGAAAGATACTATAGGAGTCTACTTGATTTCTTTACCTATTTCCCCTGTTTTTATGAAATTTGTAGCCAAGCTTTAAGAACCCCCCTCAAAAAAAAACCAGAGTGAGAAATTACACATTGGAAGTTCCTGAGTGACTTGAGTTGACTGCATTGCTGGTCTGATGGGATATACAGAAAGGGACAAGCAAGAAGTAATTCAAGCCCCTTTCTTGTCTGTGTTCACGGAGGGCATGGAATGAGTCACAGTTTTGAAGAACTGTTATGGTTGCCATAGTGGTAGGAGAGGGAGAAGCAGGAAGATGCACTGGAAGGTAATGAAATCATGCAGACCTACCTTGGATGGAGTATTGCAATCGATACTGTAATCCTGTAGGTGTTAAGTGATGTCTCAATTACTAAATGATTGTTCCCCATCCTCTAACTCCTAGCCCCTCGGTAAGCCATCAATAAGAAAATGATACATACGTGCCCAGCACCTCAAGCTGTTGTTACAAAGAGTCACACAGCAGCTTCCACACTAACCATGGTCCGTATATTGTCAGCCTGACCATTATGGGAAAGGAATTGTAGTGCCAGAGCCATAGGAAGCAGAAGGCTAACACTTTTTATTTTCAAATCTGGAGGGATAACAGAGCTCCACACTTTCTCAATGAAAATATGAAAATGAACTTCATAAGTTATTAATCTGGGGCGTTAAGCTATGTAGTGGATGGAAATTAGCTTTATGTACTGAGCATGATGGAGTTACCTTTCTAAACAGGAGTACTTTTCCTTGCTCATGTCAAGTGTGTCTATTAAATCTGCTACCCCAGGGAGTTTCCTTCAAGACACGCTATCCTTTTGTTAGGAGACTACTTTGTTCCTGCAGAGCTGGAGCCTCTTTGTCAGCACAGGGCCTGTTGGGGCACCGATGTCACTCCCTGGCTCCTTTACTCCCACTGGCAGGCTCTAGTTGGAAGCTCCAATCATCAGAAGAAAATGGGCTGAGAGATGAGATGGAAACACATATCACTCGTCAAGGAACATGCACCAGGCTAGGCTAGGATCCTCGGGTTTTGCATCCTGCCTGATTCCAATTCTATTAATAGAACATGAGCCATTCAGTGTATGTGTCAGTGATGCTCTGCTGAGCAGTATTGCTAGAGATCCTCATGGCTTGGCCCCCGCACAGAGTGGAAATGCAAATACTGAAGACTTGGTAGGCTTCAAAGCTTCCAAGGAGAGCAAGGTGGTTCTGCAGAAGGTCCCGGGGGCCTGTACCTGGAAAAAGGGTGAGGAAAGCTCCATAGATGCTTGAGCTGAATGGTGAGGCTGAGTCATGGCTGAAGATTGGCTTAGTTCCTGCACCATCACCACACAGCAGGGTCTGACTTTGCCAGAGAGACAAGGACCTGAAAACAAGCATTTTATTTTATTTTTTTGTGTAATTCTCTCTCTCTCTCTCTGTCTTCAGGGATCCCCAGCCTGCTCCCAATCCCTGTCCAGAGTAGAGTACTGTGGAGCACTGGTCCCTGTAGCAACCTACTCTTCTTTGCATCATGAAACATTTCCCTTCAGCTCATAGAATTAACTTGAGAAGCTTTCCAACCAACTTCCTATAGGACTCTAAAAACTGCAGTGCTTGTAACTGCAAGCTAATTGCTGCTGAGAGACTGGACTAATTTGCATTTTCTGCACTTAGATGTTTGCATTAGCATGAGTCTAGGATGGTCTGGTGATGAGGTCCCTGGCTGTAGTTGACTCTCCCACATGTAAAGTTTACACACAGCCTAGGCCTTTAAACAGGCAAGGTGTTTCTGAGGAGTGACAGCCAGGAGTGTGTGGACAGGAAGGAAAAGCTGAGCCCCTTGGTGTGGGTCTTCTCTCAGCTACTCCTAACTGGCTGTCACTCACAGCCCAGGAGCCAGGGCGAGGTGAGTGGTAGGCCTGCCTGCTTGGCTTTCAGACAGGGAGGACTCCGCAGGGCTGTGTAGGTTCTCTGCTGCCTTCACTGTTCTTCTGGAACTACTGACTAAATAGGCTCCTCTAAAGAGCAAAACCATTAATCTTAACACTTGCTGCCCTTGTTCTTTCATTTCTTCCTTGCACAAGGAGGACTCACCTGCTGTTGGATGATCACATTCCTTATCACTGTTATAGTCATCCCTGGGATGCTGGACCCTGAGCTCTGCAGACTTTAGATTTTGGCCTATAGACTATCATATTGCTGAATGAGAAGTTTTGAGAAAACAGACTCTACTGCCTGATTGCATTAATAGGCTCATTCATTGGTTCATTCAGAAACAGATATTGTCATCTCAAGTGAAAAAATTCCACAAACCACACGATGCATGCTGTAGACATCCCGGGCATTAGGACAATCAGTGTAGAAGTTTTCCCAGTCACTGGGGTGGGTTTCTTCTCATGCTGGCTGGGAACACTGGGGACCAACAGGAAAATGAACAGATGACCTCCAGGAGACATGTGGCTTCCTGTCTGGGTTTTTAATGGAGATGCAAGTTTGATCGCTGGGTTTCAGCCACTGGGATTCTGAAAGTCACAGCAAATCAAATATGCCCAGCAGCTCAGCCAGCTCTGGGGCAGCTGAGATAGTATTTCTGTATGACATCATCACAACTTCCCAGCTAAAACTGAGAGGCAAAGGCCCAGGCACCCCTCTCAAGCGTGTCTACCTGCCAAACCAGGGGACTCGAAAGGAGAGGTAACCTGGGCATTTGCACTGATCTCTGCGGTTTCAGGGACATAGACAGCTCCTCCAAAGGAAACTTACCACAAGTACAGAGGCATTCATGGGCTCTCTGACCTGCAAACACCTCCAGAATAAAGCTCCACTTTACTGAGGCCTCTTCTGAGGCCTTCAGGGAAGAGTGCTGTAAATACACACAGCTGGTGGAGGACAACCTGGAGTGGACACTGCACCCTGTCTTCTTTAGAAACACCAGTTAGGATGGTTAGTCAGCCCAGCTTTTGTATAGTAGGTAGGAATGGAGCCCCATTTTTCACAAGGGGACACTGGAGTTTCTGTTCTACCCTGGTACACATTGAGAAAATGTCAGACACTCCCATGTGAGGCTACTCTAATTCCCGCAGAATTCTTCCTTATAGATTTTTCTCATCATTTCCCCATCAGAGCTGTGAACAAAACAGAAGAATGTAAACACCCTAAAATGAAACACACACACACACACACACACACACACACACACACACACACACATTCTGTGAGAACAGACAGCTAGCATCCTTTTTCTCCTCTTAGTCCTTATAGGAATATAGCCAACACTAAGCATGGATGACTTTTTTTTTCCCAGAAGGGGAACCCAAGGACCAGAAGCAAAGGAAATTGTGAGCCTGGAGAGACAACAGTACTGAACCCAGACTCTACTCTTGGGCCCATGTCCTACACTATGTTGCATGCATTCATGCAATAAAGTAGTGAGCAATAGACTATGTGTCCTCATTCCTGTGGTTCTTTTCAATATCGATCGTTCCCACATTCTTGCTGTGCTATCTACCTGACTGGAGTGTCACTTCCAAGGCTATTCCCAGGCTCCCAGGAGATTCAGGCTTACTAAGGAAGTGCAACCTGCCTGAATATAGATATTGTTAATGATCTTTTGGCAAGTTCTTTTTATTAGTATTTTGAAAATAGTGATAACAAAGTTAAAACATTTTAGAGAGATAAAAAGCATAATTGAAATTATTAACTATAACTTGAATATTTAAAGTGGAAGTGTTTTGTACTTCTTAGGTCCAGGAAAATTTTGAAAGCATGCATACATTTTTCTGTTTTTTGTGGAAAAGGTCACAATCAACAGAAAATATAAATTGCAAATTGTTCTAATTTAAAGCAGTCATATGAGAAATGCCTTTGCTGAATTAAATGAGAGTTTTTAATGCTGGAATAATATTTCTTACACACACTATGTGTGCTATTCATTTTCATGTTTAATCTGCACTACAACACTTTTTCTGCCACTCTTTTGTCTAGGCTATCAACAAAATAATGAATCAAATCTGAATGAGTTGTGTGCCAATCTGCCAATGTCTGTGGTGTAAATACTCCCACATGGCTAATTTCTGACAAGCATCCAACTTAATTTTAGGGAACACTACAGTGAAAAGATAGGCAGTAAGACAGTACCCACAGTCTCCTACCGCACAGGTACAGCAAATGGAAAACTTCAGCAGTATAGATTATAGTAAAATATAGAAACATAATTGGAAAGTGATGGATTTAAAATATTTATTACCTTGGTTTTTAATAAGAGTTATGTAATTTAATTTTTAGTAATGGTCACACTAATAAATGGATTGAAAGATTTCCTAATGTTTAATAATCTTACAAGGATTCAGGCTGAAGGACCACCAGATCCTTGGGGGCATATTCTTAACATGGAAGCCAAAATGAGATGGCCAAAAAGACAAGTAGAGAAGCATACCGGTTCTTGTAATCCCTCGCTCAGAACTGGCTGGCCCTTGCCTCTTCACGGTTTCTGTTGGCCCAAAATCCCCACAGGCCTGGACCTAAAGGGAATGGAACAAGGAAGAAAGCTCATCTAGACTGTCCATACGTGCAGCGCAGGAGAATTCTGAACAATCAACACAGCCCATTAAAATCTCAATCTCTAATTTAGCTAGACATAAAATTCTAGGGTTATAACAATTTTACCATAGTATTCTGAAGTTATTATTCCAATATCATCTGTTGTTGATAATGGGAATTTCACTTTCATTCTAATATTCTGCAGGTGATTCCTCTTTCTTGTAATGATTTAAAACTATTTATTCATTCATAATTTCTATTTTTATTCTGATAAGATTATAAGAGTTTGTTTTTCTCTGTTCAATACTTAGGACTGCATATTTTTAATCAAACCTGAAAATTTCTCAACAGTCAGCTTTTTCTATGTTGTTTCCCTATTACTCCTTCTATTTTTTTCTGAAATTTCTTTTAAGATTTGAGACTTAATTTTCTGTCTCTCTATTCTAGATTTCATTTGAATGACACAGTACTGCCTTATATTTCTCTTGAACCACAGAGAATTGATAAATTTATTGAAAGTTTGATTTCCTTGAATATATTATTTATTTCCAATTTTTGCTATCTGTTCATTTTTCTACTTATTCATTCTTGTTTCATTTTTCTGTTTTTGTTTCCCATTTCTTGTTTATTTATTCTTTGATCTTGGGGATTGAACCCAGGGTGTTCTCCACTAAACTATGTCCCCAGCCTTTTTCCAGTTTTTTATCTTGAGACAAGATTTCACTAGATTGCCCAGGTTGCCCTTGAACTTGTCGTCCTCCTGTCTCAATCTCCTAGAGTGCTAGGATTAAAGCTGTGTGCCACCACACCTGACTTGTTTAACTTTTGATGAATGCTATATCTACTCACTATCTTTTTGAGTACCTAATGCACTCATTTACTCTCTTCTGTAGAATAATTTTATCTAGAGTACATCATTATCATAATCATTGATTGTGTTGGCTGCACTTCAAGCCTTAATGTTCCTTATATGTTCTGAGTTTTTATTTTGAAGATAATATTTTTGTTTGAATAGTTTTGTTGTTTTTGTTTTTTGTTGTTTCTTTTTCTCTCTTGTATTTACTCTTCCAGAAGCATTGTAATTGCCTCTGGATCCTCAATCCAGAACCAGATTTTAAAGGCTGCTCTAGGCATGAGTTGGTGCTGGGCTACCCCAGGACCAATCACAATCTCATCAGTAGTTTCATTAGTCCTTGGTTATAGAGCTTCCTTATGTTCTGCCTCTTTGCACATTTGCTCACTATTCTTTATGTTCTCAGGTACCAATCAAAACTTGCCACACAAAGGGGCTGGGGATTTAGCTCAGCGGCAAAAGCGCCTGCCTGGCAAGCGCAAAAAAAAAAACTTGCCACACAAGTGATGTGAGTCCCAGGCCTCAGCCTGGCTTTGACTTTGCTCTAAACTTGCTTCTACTTCTCTTGTGGAGTGTATTTATTTGCCTGTGGCCTATATGAGTCAAAAATCATAGCTGATCCTTCCTGACTATGCTCTGATTGTCAAAGCAAGATTTATTGCCTCTGAGCTCTGGACTGTCTTTTCTGCTCTCTGCCTTTCATATCTCATCTATTTTTGCTCTCTCTCTCTCTCTCTCTCTCTCTCTCTCTCTCTCTCTCTCTCTCTCTCTCTGTGTGTGTGTGTTTTGGAGCAGAGGGTACTCAATAAAGCATGAACTTTCTATGCCAGTTTGACCAAAATTAAGGTCGTTTGATGTGTGCTCCCAACTGAACTAAATTATTCCTGCATCTAGAGATTAATCTTCCTCATGATATGAGAGCAAAACTAAACCATTTGAAATCAACTTGCATGTGTTTAACTCAGAGATGAATACCTCAGCACATCAGGGAGGGCGTGCCCAGCTATACTTTGATGAGATAGGACACACTTGTTATTTGTTTAGAAACCACTGAGAACTTCAAGAAATTAAGTTCCATTTCCAGAGTCATTTGGAAAGAGAACAGATGAGAGTTGTAAAGTTTAGAATAATTATCTCTGTGTTTGGCTACGTAGTGCATTTACATAAGTAAAGGAGGAATACTTGACCACAGAATTAGAGTTCTGCTATATTCCTGAACTGTTCTATTCAATCACAACCTTAAATTTCTTTTTCGATAATTTCATCCCTTAAAGAGCAAAGGACTGAAAAGAATACTCCACCAGACAAGAGAGAATTGGTAACTAAAATAGACATGCTGTGGGGATTGGAGAAGTCATCCTGTCTTTGAGGATTTGTAGTAATCAGGGAAGAGAATCAGAGCCTATCAGCTACTGCACTAATAAAGAAGATTTCAAACACATTCAGAGCAGAAACAGGGAGGCCCACTTTCACGCTGAGGCCACAGAAATGAAGAAGGTGAAAAGGGTAGGAGAGTTACCACAACATGCAGTTTCATCGTGTCTTCATGAATTAATCTAAAGAGAAAAAAGGGGCTGGGGATTTAGCTCAGCGGCAAAGCGCCTGCCTGGCAAGCGCAAA